>NC_048583.1:64955096-65174423 GCF_013265735.2 Oncorhynchus mykiss
TACTACTACTACTACTACTACTACTACTACAACTACTATTACTACCACTACTACTACCACTACTACTACTACTACTACTACTACTACTACTATTACTACCACTACTACTACTACTACTACTACTACTACTACTACTACAACTACTATTACTACCACTACTACTACTACTACTACTACTACAACTACTACTGCTACTACTACTACTGCTACCACTACTACTACTACTACTACTACTACTACTACTACAACTACTTCTACTACTACTACTACTACTACTACTACTACTATTACTACCACTACTACTACTACTACTACCACTACTACTACTATTACTAACACTACCACTACTACTACTACTACTACTACTACTACTACTACAACTACTACAACTACTACTACAACTACTACCAGCAGTACTACACCTGCACCTGTCGACTACAAAAGTTGTTTTGCTTCCACGAGCACATCCAATGCTAGCATCAGTAATTCTACATTTGTTGTTAGCCCAGCTGTAAACAGCCCATCCAACTACCCCATCCCCATACTGTATTTATTTATTTATCTAGGTGTTTATGTTGGTCTATGGTTGCCTAGATTGGTTCTCAATTAGAGGAGAGTGTTTATTGTTGTCTCTGATTGGGAACCATACTTAGGCAGCCATCTTCTTTGGGTATTTCGTGGGTTATTGTCTATGTGTAGTTGCCTGTGTCACTCGTTATCCTAGCGTCATGTTCGTTTTGTTGTTTTTGTTTAAGTGTTCTTTGTGTTTTTCGTCATTCAATAAAAGAATGGATCACACCACGCTGCGCTTTGGTCCGCTTCTTATGACGATCGTGACAGAATAACACACCAACAATGGACCAAGCAGCGTGGTAACGGACAGCAGCAGGGTAGTGGACTAAAAGGACTTCTGGACTTGGGAGGAGATTTTGGACGGCAAAGGACCCTGGGCACAGCCAGGGGAATATCGCCGTCTCAAAGCAGAGCTGGAGGCAGCGAAAGCAGAGAGGCGCTGGTATGAGGAGGCAGCACGGCAGCGAGGCTGGAAGTCCGAGTGACAGCCCCAAAAGTTTCTTGGGGGAGGGCACACGGGGAGTGTGGCGAAGTCAGGTAGGAGACCTGCGCCAGCTCCCCGTGCTTACCGTGGAGAGAGAGGGCGTTGTACCCGGTGGAGCGCACGGTGTCCCCGGTGCGTGTGCATAGCCCGGTGCGGTACATTCCAGCTCCTCGTATCGGCCCGGCTAGAGTGGGCATCGAGCCAGGTGCCATGAAGCCGGCTCTACGCATCTGGTCTCCAGTGCGTCTCCTTGGGCCGGCTTACATGGCACCAGCCTTACGCATGGTGTCCCCGGTTCGCCTGCACAGCTCAGTGCGGGCTATTCCACCTCGCCGCACTGGCCTGGCTATGGGGAGCATTCAACCAGGTAAGGTTGGGCAGGCTCGGTGCTCCAGATCTCCAGTGCGCCTTCTCGGTCCGGTCTATCCGGAGCCATCTCCACGCACCAGCCCTCCGGTGGCAGCCCCCCGCACCGGGCTTCCTGTGCATCGCCAGAGCCCAGTTCTCCCTGTTCCTCCTCCCCGCACTCACCCTGAGGTGCGTGTCCTCGGCCCAGTACCACCAGTGCTGGCACCACGCACCAGGCCTACAGTGCTCCTCGTCTGTCCTGAGCTGCTAGAGTCTCCCGTCTGTCCTGAACTGCTAGAGTCTCCCATCTGTCCTGAGCTGCTAGAGTCTCCCGTCTGTCCTGAGCTGCTAGGGTCTCCCGTCTGTCCTGAGCTGGTAGAGTCTCCCGTCTGTCCTGAGCATTCAGAGCCGCCAGTCTGTGCTGAGCCGTCAGAGCCGCCAGTCTGTCCTGAGCCGTCAAAGCCGCCAGGAGCTGCCAGAGCCGTCAGTCAGCCAGGAGCTGCCAGAGCCGTCAGTCAGCCAGGAGCTGCCAGAGCCGTCAGTCAGCCAGGAGCTGCCAGAGCTGTCAGTCAGCCAGGACCTGCCAGAGCCGTCAGCCAGCCAGGAGCTGCCAGAGCCGTCAGCCAGCCAGGAGCTGCCAGAGCCGTCAGCCAGCCAGGAGCTGCCAGAGCCGTCAGCCAGCCAGGAGCTGCCAGAGCCGTCAGCCAGCCAGGAGCTGCCAGAGCCGTCAGCCAGCCAGGAGCTGCCAGAGCAGTCAGCCAGCCAGGAGCTGCCAGACCTGCCCTTCAGTCCGGAGCTGCCCTTCAGTCCGGAGCTGCCCTTCAGTCCGGAGCTGCCCTTCAGTCCGGAGCTGCCCTTCAGTCCGGAGCTGCCCTTCAGTCCGGAGCTGTCCCTCAGTCCGGAGCTGTCCCTCAGTCCGGAGCTGTCCCTCAGTCCGAAGCTGTCCCTCAGTCCGGAGCTGTCTCTCAGTCCGGAGCTGTCCCTCAGTCCGGAGCTGTCCCTCAGTCCGGAGCTGTCCCTCAGTCCGGAGCTGTCTCTCAGTCCGGAGCTGTCCCTCAGTCCGGAGCTGTCCCTCAGTCCGGAGCTGCCCCCCAGCCCCTTTAGTAGGGTCGCCATTCCTAGGAGGCCACAAAAGCGGACTAAGACTACATACTATATATATTGAACATTAGATAGTAATATATTGAACATTAGATAGTAATATACTGAACATTAGATAGTAATATACTGAACATTAGTAATATACTGAACATTAGTAATATACTGAACATTAGTAATATATTGAACATTAGATAGTAATATACTGAACATTAGATAGTAATATACTGAACATTAGATAGTAATATACTGAACATTAGATAGTAATATACTGAACATTAGTAATATGTTGTAACTTTAATGTGTTACAGAGTTAATGTTTAAGTTTATTCTTTGAGCTGAATCTAAAGATATTTCTTTAGATTTATTTGCATATGTAATTGTATTGGGTTGTGTTGAATTACGCTTTTTGACTGCAAGTCCCAGAATGCCTTGCGAGAGGAATGAGTGATAACGCGCCAATTATGTGCAGGTGCGGGTGATTGTGGCTGACTTTCCAACAGCATCTTACCTGCATTGCTCTGTACCAAAACAATTGTTGTTAAATGTAACGTAAACAAGTATTCTTACTAAAATAAGCTTTCGTATCAAACCCGACGTCCCGAGTCATTACTAAGAAGTTAGTTAATCTAAAATTTGGTGCCGAAACCCGGAATATGAGCTGCGACGAAGAAGTGGCTGAAATGGCTGAGGAGGAACGTCGGCATGAAGCAGAAAGAATGAGACGAAAGCGGGGTACCATTCGAGGCGCAACAACGCGGATTTTGAATCAGATTGACGTGGAAATATCCCAGTCAAATCCGGATACCGATCACTTGAGTACATTGTTGGAATTGTTATCAACTAAGGAGGACAGTTTGTTTGAACTCGATCGTGGAAT
This sequence comes from Oncorhynchus mykiss, assembly GCF_013265735.2. Lineage (NCBI taxonomy): Eukaryota > Metazoa > Chordata > Actinopteri > Salmoniformes > Salmonidae > Oncorhynchus > Oncorhynchus mykiss. The sequence continues at coordinate 64,958,480 of NC_048583.1, forward strand.
TGAACAGTTAACGCCATTGGACGGATTGGAGGCAGAGATTGCATGCACGGAGGATTACAAAGAACGCATTATCATGCTGAAGAGCCGTGCACAAAGAGTGATAACGAAGAAACAGGACGTCAATCCACTACCAGCCCGGGTGAGTGATGCTAACTCAAATATATCACAGAGACAATCAGTAAGGCTTCCGAAGTTGATTATTGAGAAATTCTATGGAGATGTCAGTATGTGGCAGGAGTTTTGGAGCCAATATGAGACTGCTATTCACAACAATGATTCACTGTGTAAAAAAGAGAAGTTTACCTATCTGAAAACATATCTCACTGGACCAGCTGCAAAGGCAGTAGCAGGACTGATGTTAACAGACATGAACTATGATAATGCAATCGCTCTACTCAAGAGCAGATTTGGAAGGAAAGATCTTGTGATTAGTGCTCATATGTCAAAGCTGCTGAATCTCACACCTGTGAAGAAATCCTCTGATCTAAATGCATTGAGGCAGCTATATGATGAATGTGAAATTCAGATTAGGAGCCTGGAATCACTGGGTGTAATGTCAGAAACCTATGGAAGCCTACTATGCCCAATCTTACTGCAGATGATTCCAGAGGACATAGCTCTTGACTATAGTCGTCAGAGGGGAGTAGATGATGAATGGAAAGTGTCTGAGATTATCAGTTTCCTACAGAAAGAGGTTCAGAGCAGGGAGAGAGCGCTACAAATGACAAGATCATACAACCAACAGAAAGAGAGCAAACCATGGAACAAGTCATGCTTCTCCAATGAAATGAAAACAAAAAGACCCAACATGCCCTCTGCTGCAGCACTGCATACAACCAGCCAGAAGGAACAACAAACGTGTCTATTTTGTGACAGTGCAGACCACAAATCAGAAAACTGCACTGACTACAATATTGCTACACGCAAAGAGAAACTAAAGAACATGGGAAGATGCTTTGTATGTTTAGGACAGAGACACATAGCAAAATTCTGTAAAGTCAAAGATGTGTCATGTGCAACATGTGGAAGCAGACATCACATTGCGGTTTGTACCAGTAAGAGGAGGGAGGTGCAACCCCCTACTGTTTCTGTAGATGCTGTTGTTTCCTCAGTTATTCCCCATTCAGTGAAGATGAAACCAGATGGACAGAACACTGTGTTGCTACAAACGGCAAAGGCATGGGTAGAAGGCCCATCGGGCAGGAAGATAGCTCGTTGCTTACTAGATGGAGGCAGTCAGAGAAGCTTCATACATGAAAACTTTGTGAAGGGCTTGAAGCTACCAGTAATCAGACAAGAGGCACTCACTCTTCACACGTTTGGCTCCTCTGCCCCAGCAACGTCCCAACGCAACACAGTGAAAGTCATCTTGGAGAATGTCTGGGACAAACAGCAGAGAATAGAGATAGAGGCAATTGAAACCCCACAAGTGTGCACAGCTGTGATGAAGGTTCCTGGTGAACGGATTCAGCATGAGCTCAGTAAAAGGGGACTGCAGCTCGCAGACTTTCCAGGAGATGACAATGATCCTGAACTCTCTGTCCTGATAGGAGCAGACTACTACTGGCAGATAGTATCAGGCAGAGTGGAGCGACTGACGGAGACGCTAGTTGCTTTAGAGAGCACCTTTGGATGGTCGGTGCAGGGACCCGTGTCCATGTCAAGTGTCGCCGAGGCAACTTGCATGTTCATCCCACTTGATGAAGACACACTAGTCTCCAAGCAATTGCATGCATTCTGGGAGCTTGAGTCTCTGGGTATTCTAAGCGAGAAAACACAGAACTCAGAGGAAACCGAGGCTCTACAAAGGTTTGAGGAAACAACCACCTTCAAAGATGGGCGATACCATGTGGAGTTGCCATGGAAACGAGAAATGCCAGAACTCCAAGACAACTATAGAATCGCCAAGAAACGGTTTGAATGTCTGAAGAAAAGGCTGAAGAAGGATGTGACGTTGTACAGCAGATACAATGAAGTAGTAGAAGACTACTTACAACAAGATATGGCAGAGGACGTGCCCAAGGACAACGCATCAAGTGCAGACAACGTAAAATACTACTTACCTCACCATGCAGTACTCAGAGAAGATAAGGTGACAACAAAACTGAGAGTGGTGTTTGATGCCTCGTCCCATGAAGATGGCTGTCCATCTCTCAATGACTGTCTACTCACAGGACCGAACCTGAATCCGGATCTGCTCAGCGTTCTGATAAAGTTCAGACTACATGAGATCGCATTCATGGCAGACATCAAGAAAGCTTTCCTGCAGATATCCCTAGCAGAGAGAGACAGAGACGCCGTGAGATTTCTATGGCTCACTGGCCCACCAAGGGGAGAAAATGAAGAGGAGCTGCGTGTGCTGAGGATGAAAAGAGTGGTATTTGGAGCTTCCCCAAGTCCATTTTTGCTGGCAGCTACAATCAGGAAGCACCTGAAACAATATGAAACAGAACAACCAGAAGTTGTAGAGATACTGAGAGAGTCACTCTACGTAGATGACTTCATTGCAAGTTCACGCAATGTTGAAGAGGCTTACCTTGTGACAACAACTGCAAAGCGAATGCTGTCGAATGCAGGCATGGACCTCTGCAAGTGGATGACAAATTCTCCTGAATTGAAAACAAAATGGGAGGAGAGTACGACAACTGACCACCCGTTGATGCTAGAAACACAAGGAGTAGTGCTGAAGGTTTTAGGTTTAGTATGGAGGCCGGAAACGGATGACTTTGTGTTTGACCTCAGGCCGCTACTGAGCATTCTAAAGCAAAAGGAAAACACAAAGAGAAGTGTTCTGCAGTCGTCTGCACGTATCTTCGATCCTCTTGGTTTCTTAACTCCCTTCACCATCAGGATCAAGTGCATGTTCCAGGAAATGTGGGAGAGGGGACTCAGCTGGGACGAAGAATTACCACCTGATCTGACACGAGAATGGCAACAGTGGTGTTCAGAACTACCCCAGTTAAACCAGCTCATCATACCAAGGTGGTACCGAACAGACATGCGGCCACAGAATAACCACACCCTGAAACTACACGTGTTCTGTGATGCAAGTGAAAGGGCTTACAGTGCAGTAGCTTACTTGCAAGGTGAGTCACAAGACAGGGAAACAACAAGTCTAGTCGCATCCAAGTCCAGGGTAGCCCCACTTAAGAAAATGACGCTGCCACGCCTGGAGCTCATGGGAGCTGTGATTGGAGCGAGACTAGCAAACAACTTGATGACCACACTGAAAATGGAAGAAAAACAGATTAACATGTGGACAGACTCGATGATCGTGCTGCATTGGATTTGCAGCTCAGCTCAGAAATGGAAACAGTTTGTTGCAAACAGAGTGACGGAGATCCAGTCCTTGACCAATCCAGAGTCATGGTCACATATTGAAGGGAAAACTAATCCAGCTGACCTCCCTACAAGAGGACAAACTGTTAGAAACTTGACACAGAGCGAGCTATGGTGGAATGGACCCAGAATTCTGACATCACCCAATCAGTCCGAAGAGACTGATGATAACAAGGTTCCGGAAGAGGTGAATATAGAACTCAAGTCCAGTTGCCAGGTTACTGTACAACTCGCAGCAAACAGCACAGACAGCACTGAACCTGTGTTGGAGCTTGAAAGGTACAGCAAACTGAAAAGAGTGTTCAGAGTCACCGCCTGGATAAAGAGATTCATAGCCAATGCTCGTACAACCATAAAGATGCAAGGTGAACTGACTGCTGACGAACTGTTCAATGCAGAAAAGTACTGGATTAAGGTAACACAACAACAGAGTTTCGGACAGGAGATCAAACTACTGAAGGCAGGAAAAAGCCTAAACAATGACTGTAAAATCAGAGAACTGAAACCTTTCCTGGACGAACACGAACTACTCAGTGTAGGAGGAAGACTGCAACAGTCCAACTTCACATTCAGAGAGCAGCACCCATGGGTTCTGCCCAATAAATCCAGATACTCAGAAATGCTGATACAGTACCAACATGAGAAGGTGATGCATTCTGGAGCAAGAGACACTCTAGTACAAATCAGAGAGCGATACTGGATCTTGAGTGCTAGGCAGCTAGTCAAGAGCACAGTGGCAAGATGTATAGTGTGCAAGAGATTCAAGGCAAGGGCCGGCCAGCAGGTCACTGCGCCTTTACCAAAAGACAGAATAACTGAATCCCCACCATTCGAAGTCACAGGTGTGGATTTTGCAGGACCGCTCTATGTGAAAGAAAATGGTTCTGTGAAGAAGTCATACATTGCACTGTTCACTTGTGCTGTAACCAGAGCAGTGCATTTGGAACTAGTCTCAGATCAGTCAACAGAGACATTCTTGTTAGCTCTAAAAAGATTCATCTCAAGGAGAGGATTATGCAAGGTAATCTACTCAGACAATGCAAAAACGTTCAAGAGAGCTGATCAGGACTTGAAAGAGCTGTGGAAGGCAATTGAAGAGCCCCAACTATTGGCGTTCTTCTCAGAAAGGGGCATCACCTGGAGGTTCATTGCAGAGCGAGCAGCCTGGTGGGGCGGATTCTGGGAAAGACTCGTCAGGTCAGTAAAAACATGCCTGCGAAAGGTTCTTGGGAGAGCTTCACTTAATTTTGAAGAGATATGCACAGTCCTGACAGAGGTTGAAGCTATCCTAAATTCTAGGCCTCTGACCTTCGTGCACAATGAGGTGGATGAACCACAACCCCTGACCCCAGCACACTTCCTGGTGGGTAAAAGACTAACCTCTTTGCCTCCAAAGCCATTTCCAGCTGACACTCAGCATCCAACGTTAAACAAGGGGGAAATGACACGCAGATGGAAGTACAGGCAGAGACTTGTGACCAGTTTCTGGAACAGTTGGCGAAGGGACTACTTGCTGGATCTAAAGTCAGCACACCGCTGTGACACACCACAGCCCACCCCACTGAAAGCGGGTGACGTTGTACTCATTGGAGAAGATAACCTACCCAGACAAACCTGGAAACTGGGAAAGATTGAGGAACTGTTTCCAGGCCGAGATGGCTTAGTTAGATCATGTTCAGTTCGTACTGCTTCAGGGACTTTGTTGAGGAGACCTATTCAGTTGATATACTGCCTAGAGATCTAGATGAACACAATTGTTCATCGGGGGGGAGGATGTTGTAACTTTAATGTGTTACAGAGTTAATGTTTAAGTTTATTCTTTGAGCTGAATCTAAAGATATTTCTTTAGATTTATTTGCATATGTAATTGTATTGGGTTGTGTTGAATTACGCTTTTTGACTGCAAGTCCCAGAATGCCTTGCGAGAGGAATGAGTGATAACGCGCCAATTATGTGCAGGTGCGGGTGATTGTGGCTGACTTTCCAACAGCATCTTACCTGCATTGCTCTGTACCAAAACAATTGTTGTTAAATGTAACGTAAACAAGTATTCTTACTAAAATAAGCTTTCGTATCAAACCCGACGTCCCGAGTCATTACTAAGAAGTTAGTTAATCTAAAATAATATACTTAACATTAGATAGTAATATACTGAACATTAGATAGTAATATACTGAACATTAGTAATATATTGAACATTAGATAGTAATATACTGAACATTAGATAGTAATATACTGAACATTAGATAGTATTATACTGAACATTAGATAGTAATTAGATAGTAATATACTGAACATTAGTAATATACTGAACATTAGATAGTAATATACTGAACATTAGTAATATATTGAACATTAGATAGTAAAATACTGAACATTAGATAGTAATATACTGAACATTAGTAACATACTGAACATTAGTAATATACTGAACATTAGATAGTAATATATTGAACATTAGATAGTAATATACTGAACATTAGATAGTAATATACTGAACATTAGTAATATACTGAACATTAGTAATATATTGAACATTAGATAGTAATATACTGAACATTAGATAGTAATATACTGAACATTAGGTAGTAATATACTGAACATTAGATAGTAATATACTGAACATTAGATAGTAATTAGATAGTAATGTACTGAACATTAGTAATATATTGAACATTAGATAGTAATATACTGAACATTAGATAGTAATATACTGAACATTAGATAGTAATATACTGAACATTAGGTAGTAATATACTGAACATTAGATAGTAATATACTGAACATTAGATAGTAATATACTGAACATTAGTAATATACTGAACATTAGTAATATACTGAACATTAGATAGTAATATACTGAACATTAGACAGTAATATACTGAATATTAGATAGTAATATACTGAACATTAGATAGTAATATACTGAACATTAGACAGTAATATACTGAACATTAGACAGTAATATACTGAACATTAGACAGTAATATACTGAACATTAGATAGTAATATACTGAACATTAGATAGTAATATACTGAACACTAGATAGTAATATACTGAACATTAGTAATATACTGAACATTAGGTAGTAATATACTGAACATTAGATAGTAATATACTGAACATTAGATAGTAATATACTGAACATTAGATAGTAATATACTGAACATTAGATAGTAATATACTGAACATTAGATAGTAATATACTGAACATTAGGTAGTAATATACTGAACATTAGATAGTAATATACTGAACATTAGTAATATACTGAACATTAGATAGTAATATACTGAACATTAGATAGTAATATACTGAACATTAGTAATATATTGAACATTAGTAATATACTGAACATTAGATAGTAATATACTGAACATTAGATAGTAATATACTGAACATTAGTAATATATTGAACATTAGTAATATACTGAACATTAGATAGTAATATACTGAACATTAGATAGTAATATACTGAACATTAGATAGTAATATACTGAACATTAGTAATATATTGAACATTAGATAGTAATATACTGAACATTAGATAGTAATATACTGAACATTAGATAGTAATATACTGAACATTAGTAATATACTGAACATTAGATAGTAATTAGATAGTAATTTACTGAACATTAGTAATATACTGAACATTAGATAGTAATATACTGAACATTAGATAGTAATATACTGAACATTAGATAGTAATATACTGAACATTAGATAGTAATATACTGAACATTAGATAGTAATATACTGAACATTAGATAGTAATATACTGAACATTAGATAGTAATATACTGAACATTAGATAGTAATTAGATAGTAATTTACTGAACATTAGTAATATATTGAACATTAGATAGTAATATACTGAACATTAGTAATATATTGAACATTAGATAGTAATATACTGAACATTAGATAGTAATATACTGAACATTAGATAGTAATATACTGAACATTAGTAATATACTGAACATTAGTAATATACTGAACATTAGATAGTAATATACTGAACATTAGATAGTAATATACTGAACATTAGATAGTAATATACTCAGAAGTGGTGGATGGTGTGCCCGCCTCCTGAGTCAGACTAGAAGTCCACTCTGAATATGTCTTCTCTGCCGGCAGCATCTTGGAGCAGCCATCTTGGAGCAGCCATCTTGGAGCAGCCATCTTGGAGCAGCCTCTGGGATAAGTTTTCATTGTTGGTATTGTATTAGGATCCCCGTTAGCTGCTGCAAAAGCAGCAACTACTCTTCCTGGGGCCAACACAGAACACAGAACACAGAACACAGAACACAGAACACAGAACACAGAACACAGAACACAGAACATGAAACATAATGCAGAATGACATAATGCCAATAGACAAGAATAGCTCAAGGACAGAACCACATACATTTTTTTTAAAGTCGCACAAAGCCTACATATCATTGCATACACACAGACTATCTAGGTACAATAGGGGAGAGGCATTGTGAGACGAGGTGTTGCTTTATCTATTTTTTTAAACCAGGTTTGCTGTTTATTTGAGCAATATGACATGGAAGGAAGTTCCATGCAATAAGGGCTCTCTCTATATAATACTGTACGCTTTTCAAAAGATCAAATGCCCTGGGCAGTACGTACAAAGCATCCAAACCGGGAAAGTCGTATTCGTGGTCGTAATGCTGGTGAGTTAGCGTAATGCTGGTGAGTTACCGTAATGCTGGTGAGTTACCATAATGCTGGTGAGTTACCGTAATGCTGGTGAGTTACCGTAATGCTGGTGAGTTACCGTAATGCTGGTGAGTTACCGTCGCTCTGATATCCAAAAGTTTTTTTCCGGCTGTATGTAATAACACACAAAAAGCGTTCTGGGCAAATAATGTAATCAATAACACACAAAAACATTACTGCAAAGTTGCTTAGGAGCTAGAAGCAGAGCTGTCATGTCTGTCGGCGCCATCTTGCTTGAACAGGGTCCTGGCAAAGGTGGATCTGCTGCCTTGTAGAGGTGGACCTGGTCATGAAGGCCGTTCAAGTCCCAATCCATATCTGGTGGGCCAGGTAGACATTAGGTTTTGAGGCACAGTCCCAGGAAATTATTGCATTCACCTGCTCTATGGTGGTAGAGTGACGTTTTTTGTTGTGGTAGCAACCTGCAAATAGCAAAGGAAAATGCATTTAGGTCAGCCTTTACCTGTTAATGAAGTCCATTGGTCTGTCCTTCCCTGTCGGTGACAGAGTTGTAGTCACAGCATTATTATTATTCTATTCTGCATGTAGACAGTAGGCCACGGTGGTAGGGGAGACTCATCCCAAAGCCTCTATTCTACATGTAGACAGGAGCCCACGGTGGTAGGGGAGACTCATCCCAATTGTCTGTCAGCTAGCAGTGAGGGAGATGGTGGTTGTCTGTCAGCTAGCGGTGAGGGAGATGGTGGTTGTCTGTCAGCTAGCGGTGAGGGAGATGGTGGTTGTCTGTCAGCTAGCGGTGAGGAAGATAGTGGTTGTCTGTCAGCTAGCGGTGAGGGAGATGGTGGTTGTCTGTCAGCTAGCGGTGAGGGAGATGGTGGTTGTCTGTCAGCTAGCGGTGAGGGAGATGGTGGTTGTCTGTCAGCTAGCGGTGAGGGAGATGGTGGTTGTCTGTCAGCTAGCGGTGAGGGAGATGGTGGTTGTCTGTCAGCTAGCAGTGAAGGAGATGGTGGTTGTCTGTCAGCTAGCGGTGAGGGAGATGGTGGTTGTCTGTCAGCTAGCGGTGAGGGAGATGGTGGTTGTCTGCCAGCTAGCGGTGAGGGAGATGGAGGTTGTCTGTCAGCTAGCGGTGAGGGAGATGGAGGTTGTCTGTCAGCTAGCGGTGAGGGAGATGGTGGTTGTCTGTCAGCTAGCAGTGAAGGAGATGGTGGTTGTCTGTCAGCTAGCGGTGAGGGAGATGGTGGTTGTCTGTCAGCTAGCGGTGAGGGAGATGGTGGTTGTCTGCCAGCTAGCGGTGAGGGAGATGGAGGTTGTCTGTCAGCTAGCGATGAGGGAGATGGTGGTTGTCTGTCAGCTAGCAGTGAGCGAGATAGTGGTTGTCTGTCACCTAGCGGTGAGGGAGATGGAGGTTGTCTGTCAGCTAGCAGTGAGGGAGATGGTGGTTGTCTGTCAGCTAGCGGTGAGGGAGATGGTGGTTGTCTGTCAGCTAGCGGTGAGGGAGATGGTGGTTGTCTGTCAGCTAGCAGTGAAGGAGATGGTGATTGTCTGTCAGCTAGCGGTGAGGGAGATGGAGGTTGTCTGTCAGCTGGCGGTGAGGGAGATGGTGGTTGTCTGTCAGCTAGCGGTGAGGGAGATGGTGGTTGTCTGTCAGCTAGCGGTGAGGGAGATGGTGGTTGTCTGTCAGCTAGCAGTGAGGGAGATAGTGGTTGTCTGTCACCTAGCGGTGAGGGAGATGGAGGTTGTCTGTCAGCTAGCGGTGAGGGAGATGGTGGTTGTCTGTCAGCTAGCGGTGAGGGAGATAGTGGTTGTCTGTCAGCTAGCGGTGAGGGAGATGGTGGTTGTCTGTCAGCTAGCAGTGAAGGAGATGGTGGTTGTCTGTCAGCTAGCGGTGAGGGAGATGGTGGTTGTCTGTCAGCTAGCGGTGAGGGAGATGGTGGTTGTCTGTCAGCTAGCGGTGAGGGAGATGGTGGTTGTCTGCCAGCTAGCGGTGAGGGAGATGGAGGTTGTCTGTCAGCTAGCGATGAGGGAGATGGTGTCATGGTGGTTGACACTGCTAGCGGTGAGGGAGATGGTGTCATGGTGGTTGACACTGCTAGCGGTGAGGGAGATGGTGTCATGGTGGTTGACACTGCTAGCGGTGAGGGAGATGGTGTCATGGTGGTTGACTGCTAGCGGTGAGGGAGATGGTGTCATGGAGGTTGACACTGCAAGCGGTGAGGGAGATGGTGTCATGGTGGTTGACACTGCTAGCGGTGAGGGAGATGATGTCATGGTGCTAGCTGACAGACAGTCAGGAAAGGCTGCGCACAGCAAGGTTTTGATGGCTTTGAATGGATGGCGAGAAAGGCCTGAATACCCTGGCAAGGTATCGATGGCTTTGAATGGATGGTAAGAAAGGCCTGAATACCCTGGCAAGGTTTCAATTAAGTTTTAGCACATTTAGAGATTTTCAGCACAACAACCCCCAGCATCACCATAATGATTGAGAAAAAAACATTATCAAACAAAACATTATGACATTTTTTGGGGGGGGGAGGAGGGTTTTAGCACTGCCTGGCTTTGGATGAAAGCTGGTATACAGGTATGCTATATTATATTGTTCCTTTATCTCCTCTACAGCAACAACAGCTTAGAGGAGCATGACCTCTGACCCCTACGTAGGGGTGCAACATTCTGGTGTCTTTCCCAAAATACCCCTGGTTTTCCAGAAGTCCTGTTTGGAGGATTCCCCAGATTTCCTGCTAGTTCCCTCATAATTCCAATAATTTTACAAACAGGATTTCTCAAAAACAGGGGAAGTTTTCAAAAATTGTGCAATCCTATGTTGGGGTCAGGGGTCATACTCCTCTAGGTTGTGGTTTCTCTAGAGGAGAATGCCTTGATGACAGGTTGGTTTTAATCTACCTCAATGGCACTTTGCATTGTTCGGGTCATTGAAGGAACTTCAACATGGCTGATTTTTTGCTATGCAAGCTGATAACTGTCCATTGTTGTTTTAAACTTTGGGATTGCAGTATGTTCAGTTTGAAATATGAAATCGTATATGTGGACAGATGAATTCTAGGGCAATGTAATGGTCAACGTGAAAATACAGGGCATTATGTTATATCAGATACAGTTGCCATGTCACGGCAGTCGAAGGGGCGGCGTGGTGAGCAAACGTTTTCCTCTTTGTTTTTGGAATAACGCCAACAAAACAAGAAACACCCGTGAAGCTTACAGGGCTATAGTGCCACTAACGAAGTTAACTACCCACACTGAAGGAGGGGAAAAAGGGCTACTTAAGTATGATTCCCAATCAGAGACAACGATAGACAAGCTGCCTCTGATTAAGAACCAAACCCAGCCAAACACAAAGAAATAGAAAAACATAGAAATAAAGAAACTAGAATGCCCACCCCAGATCACACCCTGGCCTAACCAAATAGAGAAATAAAACGTCTCTCTAAGGTCAGGGCGTGACTTGCCATAGATAATGAGTCCTGTTGTCCTTCATTCTTAAAAACATACATTTATTTTAGTCTAGTTCTACAAATAGTTTTTTTTATCCTAAATTAAATGAAGGCTTCAGAATGAGTTGTCAGTGTGTTTTAGTTGTACAGCTGTTAGCCGGAATGTGATGTCATGTCTGTTGGTCGGGATCAACACTGGGTGGACGCCACACGAGACGATTGAGATCAGCAACTGAAAGACCCGACCTCTGTCACCAGGATCAAGGTGGTTAGAGGTCAAAACACTTTGTCCTGCATTGTCTGGCATTATTGTGTTGCCGTGAACCATTCTACACTACGGTGACGATAGTGAATGTAAGGGTAACGAAACTGAGGTGAAACGATTTGCAGAAAATACATTGTGGTTTAACATGACAACTAAAGGTTACAACAGCACTTTAAGAGTGCTGACTTTTCCCCTTAGAGGTCAAGGGTCAGGGGTCATTGTGGGAACATGAAATGGGCTTCATCATGTGTTTTCGTCATTGTGCCCTTTAACCCTGGGTCAAGAGTGTGGGGGGGGGGGTGATACCTTGTTATTAAATGGCTGACGTCATAGCAACGTCATCCACAGTTGAATTAATGCTATCATAGACAGACTGGAAATCCAGCGTGGCTGACGATGAGAGAGGACAGAACAACTGTTGCGTTCTGTTTTGACTGCGAACTTTATCATTAGAGGATATCGTCCCCTTGTTTAAAACGTACCCGATCAAACACTGAGGCGAAGTTGCTCTCACGGCGTTAGTTTACCTCAGAGAGAGAGAGAGAGAGAGAGGCCTGCTGCTGTAGCGGAGATGTGCTGAGACCGCTGGATACTGAGCTCCATGGAGAGAATGGAATAGGGGCTAAACGGACTGAATGCCTTCTGCTGAGGCAGGACATCTACTGACCACTCTTTACATGGGCTGTGGAGAGGCCCGACACACCACCCCTTTTGTGTGGCCACACAATAATAGAATGGCATGAGAACGACCACTGCCACAGAACATTTGGGCATTGTTCAGGGAACCAATGGGAGTGCAACAAAGAGACAACCTTTGTGTGTGTGTGTGTGTGTGTATGTGTGTGTGTGTGTGTGTTGTGTGTGTGTGTGTGTGTGTGTGTGTGTGTGTGTGTGTGTGTGTGTGTGTGTTGTGTGCATGCTAATGTAAAGGAACGTGAGTCTTTTTCACCATGCCTTTAGAGTCTATGACCTAGACGGAGGGGGACGTCATACAACGACACAGCCAATCAGAGACAACCCTGTTGGATTTATGCCAAGGTTTTTTAGGCTTGTAAAGACTTTAGTGGAAGTGGTAAAAGCCGACAGTTTAAAAAAATAATAATCCAGAATGCCCTTTACACCGTCCGGCTTCTTCTGTGACCGGCTGATCCGGGAGAGAGAGAGAAGAGATGGAGAAGGATCCCTCAGCAAGCCCCTGCGCTTCAGCGGGCAGGACTTTACCGCACTGAAACAAGAGTGCCTCACCAAGAAGTGCCTGTTTGAGGATGACACCTTCCCAGCCTCCGTGGAGTCTCTGGGGTACAAGGAGCTGGGACACAAGTCCAACAAGGTCAAGAACATCGTCTGGAAGAGACCCAAGGTAGGAGAGGAGGGGGGGGGGGGGGAGTGGAGTGGATCTGGAAGAGACCCAAGGTAGGAGAGGGGGGGGGGGGGGGGGGGGGGGACACCTTGGGTACAAGGAGCCAGGACACAAGTCCAACAAGGTCAAGAACATCGTCTGGAAGAGACCCAAGGTAGGAGAGGAGGGGGGGGGAGTGGGGTGGATCTGGAGGAGACCGAAGGTAGGAGAGGAGTGGGGGGGGGGGGGGGGACATACAGGAGAGGAAGATGATTCAATAAAGAGGGGGAAGGAATGGACGCATGTGGGAAGTGGGATGATGTCCTACAATTACCGAGTCAACAACAAGGACGTTTCAGGATGCTTTGAAAAGGGATTCAATGATGGCAAAACATGTTGTGAAATCTGGAACTACATGTTCTGAACAGAGAAATCTAAGGACCTCTGTGAGGTACTTGTCACCATTCATTATGGGATGGAATCATGGTTGTTATGGCTGTTTGAAACATGGGACTGTCAGAAATGGTGGGGGGGGGCTGATTATATCGATCCGTGGCAAGGCTGGTTGTGAAGCTATGAATTGGTGAAGTATAGTTGATCTATTTGTTTGTAGAGAGATGCCAGGGACCTCAACCATACGATATTACCACCATGCTTAGGTGTCGATTCAATATGTAATGCGATTCTCACGATTCTACTGTATATTTCCTGTTTTATTGCGATTTAATGTTCCAAATAAATTGCTCACTATATGTCTGCCGCGGAGAGACGAGGAGAGACGAGGAGAAAATGAGTTCTGATCAGTCAGGGAAATAGATGTGCTGTAAACGTGTTGACTCACTATTTAAACAGAAGCTATAGAATTAAAAATAGCGGAGTTTTGGCGCAGGTACAGCCAACTAGCGCGTGCTAACGCTACCCACAGTAGCAAAATAATGATCATAATAATAATCGGAATTATATACACTGACTGAGCAAAACATTAAGAACACCTGCTCTTTCCATGATACAGACTGACCAGGTGAATCCAGGTGAAAGATATGATTCCTTATTGATCCACTTTAGTCCGTGTAGAATGAAGGGGAGGAGACGGGTTAAAGAAGGATTTTTAAACCTTGAGACAATTGAGACATGGATTGTGTATCTATCTGGCATTCAGAGGGTGAATGGGTAAGACAACATATGTAAGTGCCTTTGAACGAGGTATGGTAGTGGTTGTGGTTGTGTCAAGAACTGCAATGCTGCTGGGTTTTTCACACTCAACAGTTTCCCGTGTGTATCAAGAATGGTCCACCACCCAAAGGACATCCAGCCAACTTGACACAACTATGGGAAGCATTGGAGTCAACATGGACCAGCATCCCTGTGGAACGCTTTCAACACCTTGTAGAGTCAACATGGGCCAGTATCCCTGGGGTGCAACTCAATATTAGGAAGGTGTTCCTAATGTTTGGTACACTCAAAATGTGTGTATAAAAATTTATATATTTATAAAGTGCCTTCATAAAGTATTCAGACCCCTTGACTTTTTCCACATTTTGTTACGTTACAGCCTTATTCTAAAAGGTATTAAGGCTGCTGAGGGGAGGACGTCTCATAATAGAGTCTGGAACATAACCAAATGGAATGGCATCAAACACATGGAAACCATAGAAACCATGGAAACCATGGAAACCGTGGAAACCATGGAAACCATGTGTTTGATGTATTTGATACAATTCCACCAGCCATTAACCACGAGCCCGTCCTCCCAAAATTAAGGTGCCACCAACCTCCTGTGATATATACTATTATTATTAATTACTTATTTATTTACAAATCGATACTTGTAGTCAAATTTCAATATAATATCATTCAATAATAATGTAGTAATATGTAACTGTATGGATTTGAATATTTCCCTTACAACAGTGAAGTAGTTTATTTCAAAGTCATATCCCTCTTACGTCCCCCCCAGGCAGCTGATCCAAGTGTCTGTGTGTTTCTGTGTGTCACCAGGAGATCTGTGAGAACCCTCAGTTCATTGTGGGCGGAGCCAGCAGGACAGACATTTGCCAGGGAGATCTTGGTAAGTATAAATGTTACCCCATACCACACTACACTACACCACACCACACCACACTTACACTACACCACACTACACCACGCTACACTACACCACGCTACACCACACCACACTACACCACACTACACTACACCACACTACATCACACTACACCACACCACACTACACCACACCACACTACACCACACCACACTACACCACACTACACTACACCACACTACACCACACTACACCACACTACACTACACCACACCACACTACACTACACCACACCACACCACACTACACCACACTACACCACACTACACTACACTACACCACACCACACTACACCACACCACACTACACCACACCACACTACACCACACCACACTACACCACACCACACTACACCACACCACACCACACCACACCACACCACACTACACCACACCACACTACACCACACCACACCACACTACACTACACCACACCACACCACACTACACCACACCACACTACACCACACCACACTACACCACACCACACCACACCACACCACACTACACTACACCACACCACACTACACCACACTACACTACACCACACCACACTACACGACACCACACCACACTACACCACACCACACTACACCACACTACACCACACCCCACTACACCACACTACACCCCACTACACCACACTACACCACACTGCACCACACCACACTACACGACACCACACCACACTACACCACACCACACTACACCACACCACACTACACGACACCACACCACACTACACCACACCACACTACACCACACTACACCACACCCCACTACACCACACCACACCACACTACACCACACTACACCACACCCCACTACACCACACCACACCCCACTACACCACACCACACCACACTACACCACACTACACCACACCCCACTACACCACACCACACCACACTACACCACACCACACCACACTACACCACACTACACCCCACTACACCACACTACACCACACTGCACCACACCACACTACACCACACTACACCACACCCCACTACACCACACCACACCACACTACACCACACTACACGACACCACACCACACTACACCACACCACACGACACCACACCACAATGCACCACACCACACCACACCACACCACAATGCACCACACCACACCACACCACTGGTACTGAGGAGAGGTCAGGTGTGTGATGTATTGACTGGTACTGAGGAGAGATCAGGTGTGTGATGTATTGACTGGTACTGAGGAGAGGTCAGGTGTGTGATGTATTGACTGGTACTGAGGAGAGGTCAGGTGTGCGATGTATTGACTGGTACTGAGGAGAGGTCAGGTGTGTGATGTATTGACTGGTACTGAGGAGAGGTCAGGTGTGTGATGTATTGACTGGTACTGAGGAGAGGTCAGGTGTGTGATGTATTGACTGGTACTGAGGAGAGATCAGGTGTGCGATGTATTGACTCACGAGTTGGAAAGGGCAGGATGTTTTATGTACCATGATAACCCTGAGGGGAATACAACAAATTAGGATCAATGAGTTCGTCATTAAAAAGGCTGATCTTAGATATGTATTTTTGGGTCGTTTAATCAATTAGACCACGCCCATTCCAAGCTAATCTTAAAAAAAAAAAAAGAAGATGGCTAACATATTGATCGTACTCTATAGTATACCTCTCAGGTCACCTGTCTCTTCAGGGCAGAAAACATCCCAATGCTCCCCTGTGAGCCTCACGGCTGGCCTCTCCACCTCTCCACCAGGGGCCTCTCTATATTGTACTGGCTCTATGGAAGGGATTCCAGCTAGCAGCACTTCTCATTGTTGAGCTGTCCGTCCATTCAGTGTCGAGACTCTGTATGAAGTCACCAGGAGGGACAAAGGTCCATACAGGCTGCGACAACAATATTAACTGCCATTGTTCAGTGGTTAACTCACTGACTGGGCATATAGCCAACATGCAGGTTTGGAGAGACAGACAGAAAACACTGAGGTGAGAGACTGGGTACTGTTCCTCAAACACTGAGGTGAGAGACTGGGTACTGTTCCTCAACACTGAGGTGAGAGACTGGGTACTGTTCCTCAACACTGAGGTGAGAGACTGGGTACTGTTCCTCAACACTGAGGTGAGAGACTGGGTACTGTTCCTCAACACTGAGGTGAGAGACTGGGTACTGTTCCTCAACACTGAGGTGAGAGACTGGGTACTGTTCCTCAACACTGAGGTGAGAGACTGGGTACTGTTCCTCAACACTGAGGTGAGAGACTGGGTACTGTTCCTCAACACTGAGGTGAGAGACTGGGTACTGTTCCTCAACACTGAGGTGAGAGACTGGGTACTGTTCCTCAACACTGAGGTGAGAGACTGGGTACTGTTCCTTAACACTGAGGTGAGAGACTGGGTACTGTTCCTCAACACTGAGGTGAGAGACTGGGTACTGTTCCTCAACACTGAGGTGAGAGACTGGGTACTGTTCCTCAACACTGAGGTGAGAGACTGGGTACTGTTCCTCAAACACTGAGGTGAGAGACTGGGTACTGTTCCTCAACACTGAGGTGAGAGACTGGGTACTGTTCCTCAACACTGAGGTGAGAGACTGGGTACTGTTCCTCAACACTGAGGTGAGAGACTGGGTACTGTTCCTCAACACTGAGGTGAGAGACTGGGTACTGTTCCTCAACACTGAGGTGAGAGACTGGGTACTGTTCCTCAACACTGAGGTGAGAGACTGGGTACTGTTCCTCAAACACTGAGGTGAGAGACTGGGTACTGTTCCTCAACACTGAGGTGAGAGACTGGGTACTGTTCCTCAACACTGAGGTGAGAGACTGGGTACTGTTCCTCAACACTGAGGTGAGAGACTGGGTACTGTTCCTCAACACTGAGGTGAGAGACTGGGTACTGTTCCTCAACACTGAGGTGAGAGACTGGGTACTGTTCCTCAACACTGTGGTGAGAGACTGGGTACTCTTCCTCAACACTGAGGTGAGAGACTGGGTACTGTTCCTCAACACTGAGGTGAGAGACTGGGTACTGTTCCTCAACACTGAGGTGAGAGACTGGGTACTGTTCCTCAACACTGAGGTGAGAGACTGGGTACTCTTCCTCAACACTGAGGTGAGAGACTGGGTACTCTTCCTCAACACTGAGGTGAGAGACTGGGTACTGTTCCTCAACACTGAGGTGAGAGACTGGGTACTGTTCCTCAACACTGAGGTGAGAGACTGGGTACTGTTCCTCAACACTGAGGTGAGAGACTGGGTACTGTTCCTCAACACTGAGGTGAGAGACTGGGTACTGTTCCTTAACACTGTGGTGAGAGACTGGGTACTGTTCCTCAACACTGAGGTGAGAGACTGGGTACTGTTCCTCAACACTGAGGTGAGAGACTGGGTACTGTTCCTCAACACTGTGGTGAGAGACTGGGTACTGTTCCTCAACACTGAGGTGAGAGACTGGGTACTGTTCCTCAACACTGAGGTGAGAGACTGGGTACTGTTCCTCAACAACACAAAGATATTGGAGGAAATATTGCATCAGTATTTTTACATATCAAGTCGGGAGAGGCAAATACGGACTCGCCTGTTGCCCAAAATCAGGACGACTGACTGAACTAGCTAGCTGGGAAGGTCTCATCAGGACGACTGACTGGACTAGCTAGCTGGGAAGGGCTCATCAGGATGACTGACTAAACTATCTAGCTAGGAAGGGCTTATCAGGATGACTGACTGAACTAGCTAGCTGGGAAGGGTTCATCAGGATGACTGACTAAACTAGCTAGCTGGGAAGGTCTCATCAGGATGACTGACTAAACTAGCTAGCTAGGAAGGGCTCATCAGGATGACTGACTAAACTAGCTAGCTGGGAAGGTCTCATCAGGATGACTGACTAAACTAGCTAGCTAGGAAGGGCTCATCAGGATGACTGACTAAACTAGCTAGCTAGGAAGGGCTCATCAGGATGACTGACTAAACTAGCTAGCTAGGAAGGGCTCATCAGGATGACTGACTAAACTAGCTAGCTAGGAAGGGCTCATCAGGATGACTGACTAAACTAGCTAGCTAGGAAGGGCTCATCAGGATGACTGACTAAACTAGCTAGCTAGGAAGGGCTCATCAGGATGACTGACTGAACTAGCTAGCTAGGAAGGGCTCATCAGGATGACTGACTAAACTAGCTAGCTAGGAAGGGCTCATCAGGATGACTGACTAAACTAGCTAGCTAGGAAGGGCTCATCAGGATGACTGACTGAACTAGCTAGCTAGGAAGGGCTCATCAGGATGACTGACTGAACTAGCTAGCTAGGAAGGGCTTATCAGGATGACTGACTGAACTAGCTAGCTGGGAAGGGTTCATCAGGATGACTGACTAAACTAGCTAGCTGGGAAGGTCTCATCAGGATGACTGACTAAACTATCTAGCTAGGAAGGGCTTATCAGGATGACTGACTGAACTAGCTAGCTGGGAAGGGTTCATCAGGATGACTGACTAAACTAGCTAGCTGGGAAGGTCTCATCAGGATGACTGACTAAACTAGCTAGCTAGGAAGGGCTCATCAGGATGACTGACTAAACTAGCTAGCTGGGAAGGTCTCATCAGGATGACTGACTAAACTAGCTAGCTAGGAAGGGCTCATCAGGATGACTGACTAAACTAGCTAGCTAGGAAGGGCTCATCAGGATGACTGACTAAACTAGCTAGCTAGGAAGGGCTCATCAGGATGACTGACTAAACTAGCTAGCTAGGAAGGGCTCATCAGGATGACTGACTAAACTAGCTAGCTAGGAAGGGCTCATCAGGATGACTGACTAAACTAGCTAGCTAGGAAGGGCTCATCAGGATGACTGACTGAACTAGCTAGCTAGGAAGGGCTCATCAGGATGACTGACTAAACTAGCTAGCTAGGAAGGGCTCATCAGGATGACTGACTAAACTAGCTAGCTAGGAAGGGCTCATCAGGATGACTGACTGAACTAGCTAGCTAGGAAGGGCTCATCAGGATGACTGACTGAACTAGCTAGCTAGGAAGGGCTCATCGGGATGACTGACTAAACTAGCTAGCTAGGAAGGGCTCATCAGGATGACTGACTAAACTAGCTAGCTGGGAAGGTCTCATCAGGATGACTGACTAAACTAGCTAGCTAGGAAGGGCTCATCAGGATGACTGACTAAACTAGCTAGCTAGGAAGGGCTCATCAGGATGACTGACTAAACTAGCTAGCTAGGAAGGGCTCATCAGGATGACTGACTAAACTAGCTAGCTAGGAAGGGCTCATCAGGATGACTGACTAAACTAGCTAGCTAGGAAGGGCTCATCAGGATGACTGACTAAACTAGCTAGCTAGGAAGGGCTCATCAGGATGACTGACTGAACTAGCTAGCTAGGAAGGGCTCATCAGGATGACTGACTAAACTAGCTAGCTAGGAAGGGCTCATCAGGATGACTGACTAAACTAGCTAGCTAGGAAGGGCTCATCAGGATGACTGACTGAACTAGCTAGCTAGGAAGGGCTCATCAGGATGACTGACTGAACTAGCTAGCTAGGAAGGGCTCATCGGGATGACTGACTAAACTAGCTAGCTAGGAAGGGCTCATCAGGATGACTGACTAAACTAGCTAGCTAGGAAGGGCTCATCAGGATGACTGACTGAACTAGCTAGCTAGGAAGGGCTCATCAGGATGACTGACTAAACAAGCTAGCTAGGAAGGGCTTATCAGGATGACTGACTAAACAAGCTAGCTGGGAAGGGCTCATCAGGATGACTGACTAAACAAGCTAGCTGGGAAGGGCTCATCAGGATGACTGACTAAACTAGCTAGCTAGGAAGGGCTCATCGGGATGACTGACTAAACTAGCTAGCTAGGAAGGGCTCATCAGGATGACTGACTAAACTAGCTAGCTAGAAAGGGCTCATCAGGATGACTGACTAAACTAGCTAGCTAGGAAGGGCTCATCGGGATGACTGACTAAACTAGCTAGCTAGGAAGGGCTCATTAGGATGACTGACCGAACTAGCTAGCTAGGAAGGGCTCATCAGGATGACTGACTGAACCCAATCCATTCATCTCCACTCGACTCTAAGCTGCGTGAAATACCAGACGTCATCAATTTGTGCAGCAGGTGTGTCAGAAAAGCCTCTCTCCCTATCAAGTCCCACATGGAGACAACAAAGATGGTCACCACTCAATACTTGAACAATAAACAAAACATAACAGTGGGTCTCCCGTCCATCAACTCCAACCAATCACTGCCAGGGTGTTAGATAACAATGGTTTTTACATGTTGTGGACCTTTACCAGTGGCAATGGGGAATGAAACCAACCTCCCCATTGAGCCTGTTGAATGACTGTGTGTTCATTGGGTGTGTGTGTGTGTGTAACGGATGTGAAACGGCTAGCTTAGTTAGCGTGGGCGCTAAATAGCGTTTCAATCAGTGACGTCACTTGCTCTGAGACCTTGAGGTAGTAGTTCCCCTTGCTCTGCAAGGGCCGCGGCTTTTGTGGAGCGATGGGTAACGATGCTTCGTAGGTGTCAGTTGTTGATGTGTGCAGAAAGTCCCTGGTTCGCGCCCGGGTATGGGCGAGGGGACGGTTTAAAATTATACTGTTACATGTGTGTGTGTGTGTGTGTGTGTGTGTGTGTGTGTTTACAGTGATTGTACAAAACATTAGGAACATCTTCCTATTATTAAGTTGCCCTCAGAATAGTCTCAATTTGTCGTGGACATGGACTCTACAAGGTGTCTAAAGCGTCCCACAGGGATGCTGGCCCATGTTGACTCTACAAGGTGTTGAAAGCGTTCCACAGGGATGCTGGCCCATGTTGACTCTACAAGGTGTTGAAAGCGTTCCACAGGGATGCTGGTCCATGTTGACTCTACAAGGTGTCGTTCCACAGGGATGCTGGCCCATGTTGACTCTACAAGGTGTTGAAAGCGTTCCACAGGGATGCTGGCCCATGTTGACTCTACAAGGTGTCGTTCCACAGGGATGCTGGCCCATGTTGACTCTACAAGGTGTTGAAAGCGTTCCACAGGGATGCTGGTCCATGTTGACTCTACAAGGTGTCTAAAGCGTTCCACAGGGATGCTGGTCCATGTTGACTCTACAAGGTGTCGTTCCACAGGGATACTGGCCCATGTTGACTCTACAAGGTGTTGAAAGCGTTCCACAGGGATGCAGGTCCATGTTGACTCCAATGCTTCCCACAGTTGTGTCAAGTTGGCTGGATGTCCTTTGGGTGGTGGACCATTCTTGATACACACGGGAAACTGTTGAGCGTAAAAAACCCAGCAGCATTGCAGTTAAATATTTTGTCTTGCCAATTCACCCTCTCAGTGGCATACATACACAATCCATGACTCAATTGTCTCAAGACTTAAAAATCCTTCTTTAACCCGTCTCCTCCCCTTCATCTACACTGACTGAAGTGGACAAGTGACATCAATAAGGAATCATAGCTTTCACCTGGATTCACCTGGTCAGTGTATGTCATGGAAAGAGCAGGTGTTAATATTTTGTACACTCAATGTATGTGTGTGACTGTGTGCTTCCTAGGTGTGTCTGTCTGACTGTGTGTTCCTAGGTGTGTGTGTCTGTCTGACTGTGTGTTACTAGGTGTGTGTGTCTGTCTGACTGTGTGTTACTAGGTGTGTGTGTCTGTCTGACTGTGTGTTACTAGGTGTGTGTGTCTGTCTGACTGTGTGTTACTAGGTGTGTGTGTCTGTCTGACTCTGTGTTCCTAGGTGTGTGTGTATGTCCGACTGTGTGTTACTAGGTGTGTGTGTCTGTCTGACTGTGTGTTACTCGGTGTGTGTGTCTGTCTGACTGTGTGTTCCTAGGTGTGTGTGTCTGTCTGACTGTGTGTTCCTAGGTGTATGTCTGTTGGTAACTAACTGTGTGTTTCCTAGGTGACTGCTGGCTGCTGGCTGCTATAGCCTGTCTGACTCTGAATGAGAAGCTTCTCTACCGGGTCGTTCCTCAGGAACAGAGCTTCTCTGAGGGATATGGAGGAATCTTCCACTTCCAGGTCAGAACCCACCAATCAAAAGCACAGAACAAGAATGAGTTTACCAGTTAATACCAGGGTTAGAGGCTCTAAAACTCTTTTAGAGATTTGTTCCTATGGTCTAAACAACTCTCAATACTACACTATGTTACACTGTAATCACAGTTCCATTTCAATTCAGTCTGCTCAAGACGTACACTTATTCACAATTCACATTAAACTCGTTTTAATTTCCTTAAAAAGTGGGATAGGAATTTCAGTTTACTTCCTGAATTGTGTGAAATTAATTGGAATCAACCCCAACCCTGATTGCAACAGATTATCTTCTCTTGTCAAATCCTCAACCGTATACTGCATTGGACAACTCTTTTCCCCCCCAGTTCTGGCGCTATGGCGACTGGGTTGACGTTGTTATTGACGACCGCATCCCCACCTTCAACAGCCAGCTGGTGTTCACCAAGTCTGCCGAGAGAAATGAATTCTGGAGTGCCCTGCTGGAGAAGGCCTACGCCAAGTATGTACTGCTTACCCTAAATCTAGACCAAGTAGGTAACCCTAACCCCAACCCTAACACCAAGTAGGTAACCTTTACCCCAACTCTACACCAAGTAGGTAACCTTTACCCCAACCCTACACCAAGTAGGTACCCTAACCCTCACTCTCCTCCCCCCTCCCCAGGCTGAAGGGTGGTAACACCACGACCCTAACCCTCACCCCCCCCCCCCCCCCCCCCCCAAGGCTGAAGGGTGGTAACATCACGACCCTAACCCTCACTCCCCCCCCCCCCCCCCAGGCTGAAGGGTGGTAACACCACGACCCTAACCCTCACTCTCCCATCACCCCTCCCCAGGATTCACGGTTTCTATGAGGCCCTGAAGGGCGGTAACATAACGACCCTAACCCTCACTCTCCCACCCCCCCTCCCCAGGCTTCACAGTTCCTACGAGGCCCTGAAGGGCAGTAACACCACGACCCTAACCCTCACTCTCCCATCCCCCCTCCTCCCCAGGCTTCACGGTTCCTATGAGGCCCTGAAGGGCGGTAACACCACGACCCTAACCCTCACTCTCCCATCCCCCCTCCTCCCCAGGCTTCACGGTTCCTATGAGGCCCTGAAGGCTGGTAACACCACGACCCTAACCCTCACTCTCCCATCCCCCCTCCTCCCCAGGCTTCACGGTTCCTATGAGGCCCTGAAGGCTGGTAACACCACGACCCTAACCCTCACTCTCCCATCCCCCCTCCTCCCCAGGCTTCACGGTTCCTATGAGGCCCTGAAGGGCGGTAACACCACGACCCTAACCCTCACTCTCCCATCCCCCCTCCTCCCCAGGCTTCACGGTTCCTATGAGGCCCTGAAGGGCGGTAACACCACGACCCTAACCCTCACTCTCCCATCCCCCCTCCTCCCCAGGCTTCACGGTTCCTATGAGGCCCTGAAGGGCGGTAACACCACGACCCTAACCCTCACTCCCTCCTCCTCCCCAGGCTTCACGGTTCCTATGAGGCCCTGAAGGGCGGTAACACCACGACCCTAACCCTCACTCTCCCATCCCCCCTCCTCCCCAGGCTTCACGGTTCCTATGAAGCCCTGAAGGGCGGTAACACCACGACCCTAACCATCCCTCACTCTCCCATCCCCCCTCCTCCCCAGGCTTCACGGTTCCTATGAGGCCCTGAAGGGCGGTAACACCACAACCCTAACCCTCCCTCCTCCTCCCCAGGCTTCACAGTTCCTATGAGGCCCTGAAGGGCAGTAACACCACGACCCTAACCCTCCCCCCTCCTCCCCAGGCTTCACGGTTCCT
Source organism: Oncorhynchus mykiss (assembly GCF_013265735.2). NCBI lineage: Eukaryota > Metazoa > Chordata > Actinopteri > Salmoniformes > Salmonidae > Oncorhynchus > Oncorhynchus mykiss. The sequence continues at coordinate 64,983,457 of NC_048583.1, forward strand.
ATGAGGCCCTGAAGGGCGGTAACACCACGACCCTAACCCTCCCTCCTCCTCCCCAGGCTTCACGGTTCCTATGAGGCCCTGAAGGGCGGTAACACCACGACCCTAACCCTCCCTCCTCGTCCCCAGATTTCACGGTTCCTACGAGGCCCTGAAGGACGGTAACACCACGACCCTAACCCTCACTCTCCCATCCCCCCTCCTCCCCAGGCTTCACAGTTCCTATGAGGCCCTGAAGGGCGGTAACACCACGACCCTAACCCTCACTCTTCCATCCCCCCTCCTCCCCAGGCTTCACGGTTCCTACGAGGCCCTGAAGGGCGGTAACACCACGACCCTAACCATCCCCCCTCCTCCCCAGGCTTCACGGTTCCTATGAGGCCCTGAAGGGCGGTAACACCACGACCCTAACCATCCCCCCTCCTCCCCAGGCTTCACGGTTCCTATGAGGCCCTGAAGGGCGGTAACACCACGACCCTAACCCTCACTCCCTCCTCCTCCCCAGGCTTCACGGTTCCTATGAGGCCCTGAAGGGCGGTAACACCACGACCCTAACCCTCACTCTCCCATCCCCCCTCCTCCCCAGGCTTCACGGTTCCTATGAGGCCCTGAAGGGCGGTAACACCACTACCCTAACCCTCCCTCCTCCTCCCCAGGCTTCACGGTTCCTATGAGGCCCTGAAGGGCGGTAACACCACGACCCTAACCCTCCCTCCTCCTCCCCAGGCTTCACGGTTCCTACGAGGCCCTGAAGGGCGGTAACACCACGACCCTAACCCTCACTCTCCCATCCCCCCTCCTCCCCAGGCTTCACGGTTCCTATGAGGCCCTGAAGGGCGGTAACACCACGACCCTAACCCTCACTCTCCCATCCCCCCTCCTCCCCAGGCTTCACGGTTCCTACGAGGCCCTGAAGGGCGGTAACACCACGACCCTAACCATCCCCCCTCCTCCCCAGGCTTCACGATTCCTATGAGGCCCTGAAGGGCGGTAACACCACGACCCTAACCCTCACTCTCCCATCCCCCCTCCTCAGGCTTCACGGTTCCTATGAGGCCCTGAAGGGCGGTAACACCACGACCCTAACCATCCCCCCTCCTCCCCAGGCTTCACGGTTCCTATGAGGCCCTGAAGGGCGGTAACACCACGACCCTAACCCTCACTCTCCCATCCCCCCTCCCCAGGCTTCACGGTTCCTATGAGGCCCTGAAGGGCGGTAACACCACGACCCTAACCCTCCCTCCTCCTCCCCAGGCTTCACGGTTCCTATGAGGCCCTGAAGGGCGGTAACACCACAACCCTAACCCTCCCTCCTCCTCCCCAGGCTTCACGGTTCCTATGAGGCCCTGAAGGGCGGAAACACCACGACCCTAACCCTCCCATCCCTCCCCCCCAGGCTTCAAGGTTCCTACGAGGCCCTGAAGGGCGGTAACACAACGACCCTAACCCTCCCTCCTCCTCCCCAGGCTTCACGGTTCCTACGAGGCCCTGAAGGGCGGTAACACCACGACCCTAACCCTCCCTCCTCCTCCCCCAGGCTTCACGGTTCCTACGAGGCCCTGAAGGGCGGTAACACCACGGAGGCCATGGAAGACTTTACCGGGGGCGTGACAGAGTTCTATGAGATGAAGGAGGCGCCCAAGGAGCTGTACAAGATCATGAAGAAGGCCCTGGAGAGAGGCTCTATGATGGGCTGCTCTATCGACGTGAGTCTCTGACCTTAGGATCGTGACCCCTGACCTCCAACGGGTCTCACAAACCGTAGTTGAAGACACTCACGTCGATAGAGCAGCCCATCATGGAGCCCCTCTCTTCATTTATGATTCTGACCCATCACCAGACCTGTCACCTGACCTAACACCTGACCTGTCACCTGACCTGTCACCTCACCTGTCACCTGACCTGTCACCAGACTTGTCACCTGACCTGTCACCAGACCCAACACCAGACCTGTCACCTGACCTGTCACCTGACCTGTCACCTGACCTGTCACCTGACCTTTCACCTGACCTGTCACCTGATCTAACACCAGACCAGTCACCAGACCTGCCACCAGACCTGTCACCTGACCTGTCACCTGATTTGTCACCAGAACTAACACCTGACCTGTCACCTGATCTATCACCAGACCTGTCACCTGACCTGTCACCTGACCTGTCACCTGATCTAACACCAGACCTGTCACCAGACCTGCCACCTGACCTGTCACCTGACCTAAGACCAGACCTGTCACCAGACCTGTCCCCTGACCTAAGACCAGACCTGTCACCAGACCTGTCACCTGACCTGTCACCTGACCTAAGACCAGACCTGTCACCTGACCTGTCACCTGACCTGTCACCAGACTTGTCACCTGACCTGTCACCAGACCTACCACCAGACCTGTCACCTGACCTGTCACCTGACCTGTCACCTGACCTGTCACCAGACCTGTCACCAGACCTGCCACCAGACCTGTCACCTGACCTGTCACCTGATTTGTCACCAGAACTAACACCTGAGCTGTCACCTGATCTGTCACCAGACCTGTCACCTGACCTGTCACCTGACCTGTCACCTGATCTAACACCAGACCTGTCACCAGACCTGCCACCTGACCTGTCACCTGACCTAAGTCCAGACCTGTCACCAGACCTGTCCCCTGACCTAAGACCAGACCTGTCACCAGACCTGTCACCTGACCTGTCACCTGACCTAAGACCAGACCTGTCACCTGACCTGTCACCTGACCTATCACCAGACATGTCACCTGACCTTTCACCTGACCTGTCACCTGACCTGTCACCAGACCTGTTACTTGACCTGTTACCTGACCTGTCACCTGACCTGTCAGCTGACCTGTCACCTGACCTAACCCCTGACCTTTCACCTGACCTGTCACCTGACCTTTCACTTGACCTGTCACCAGACCTAACACCTGACCTGTAACCTGACCCAACACCTGACCTGTCACCTGACCTAACACCTGACCTGTCACCAGACCTAACACCTGACCTGTCACCAGACATGTCTCCTGACCTTTCACCTGACCTGTCACCTGACCTGTCACCTGACCTGTCAGCTGACCTGTCACCTGACCTGTCACCTGACCTTTCACTTGACCTGTCACCAGACCTAACACCTGACCTGTCACCTGACCTAACACCTGACCTGTCACCTGACCTAACACCTGACCTGTCACCAGACCTAACACCTGACCTGTCACCTGACTTGTCACCTGACCTGTCACCTGACCTTTCACCTGACCTGTCACCAGACCTGTTACCTGACCTGTTACCTGACCTGTCACCTGACCTGTCAGCTGACCTGTCACCTGACCTAACACCTGACCTGTCACCAGACATGTCACCAGACCTGTTACCTGACCTGTTACCTGACCTGTCACCTGACCTGTCAGCTGACCTGTCACCTGACCTAACACCTGACCTTTCACCTGACCTGTCACCTGACCTTTCACTTGACCTGTCACCAGACCTAACACCTGACCTGTCACCTGACCTAACACCTGACCTGTCACCTGACCTAACACCTGACCTGTCACCAGACCTAACACCTGACCTGTCACCTGACTTGTCACCTGACTTGTCACCTGACCTGTCACCTGACTTGTCACCTGACCTGTCACCTGACTTGTCACCTGACCTGTCACCCGACCTAAGAGCCATTTCAGTCAATGCAAAAGGTGTGTCCTGTCTGTGTCCTGTCTGTGGTGGCCGGGGGTTAGTGCTGCCGTCCCCGCACCCTGTGCACGTGTGTACCGTGTCAGTGTGGGTACAAATCTGTCCCACTGTCTAATTGACACAATGGCCTTGTCCAAATCTGTCCCACTGTCTAATTGACACAATGGCCTTGTCCAAATCTGTCCCACTGTCTAATTGACACAATGGCCTTGTCCAAATCTGTCTCACTGCCTAATTGGCACAATGGCCTTGTCCAAATCTGTCCCACTGTCTAATTGACAGAATGGCCTTGTCCAAATCTGTCCCACTGTCTAATTGGCAGAATGGCCTTGTCCAAATCTGTCCCACTGTCTAATTGACAGAATGGCCTTGTCCAAATCTGTCCCACTGTCTAATTGACAGAATGGCCTTGTCCAAATCTGTCCCACTGTCTAATTGGCAGAATGGCCTTGTCCAAATCTGTCCCACTGTCTAATTGGCAGAATGGCCTTGTCCAAATCTGTCCCACTGTCTAATTGGCAGAATGGCCTTGTCCAAATCTGTCCCACTGTCTAATTGGCAGAATGGCCTTGTCCAAATCTGTCCCACTGCCTAATTGGCAGAATGGCCTTGTCCAAATCTGTCCCACTGTCTAATTGGCAGAATGGCCTTGTCCAAATCTGTCCCACTGCCTAATTGGCAGAATGGCCTTGTCCAAATCTGTCCCACTGCCTAATTGGCAGAATGGCCTTGTCCAAATCTGTCCCACTGTCTAATTGGCAGAATGGCCTTGTCCAAATCTGTCCCACTGCCTAATTGACACAATGGCCTTGTCCAAATCTGTCCCACTGCCTAATTGGCAGAATGGCCTTGTCCAAATCTGTCCCACTGTCTAATTGGCAGAATGGCCTTGTCCAAATCTGTCCCACTGTCTAATTGGCAGAATGGCCTTGTCCAAATCTGTCCCACTGCCTAATTGGCAGAATGGCCTTGTCCAAATCTGTCCCACTGTCTAATTGGCAGAATGGCCTTGTCCAAATCTGTCCCACTGTCTAATTGGCAGAATGGCCTTGTCCAAATCTGTCCCACTGTCTAATTGGCAGAATGGCCTTGTCCAAATCTGTCCCACTGTCTAATTGGCAGAATGGCCTTGTCCAAATCTGTCCCACTGCCTAATTGGCAGAATGGCCTTGTCCAAATCTGTCCCACTGTCTAATTGGCAGAATGGCCTTGTCCAAATCTGTCCCACTGCCTAATTGGCAGAATGGCCTTGTCCAAATCTGTCCCACTGCCTAATTGGCAGAATGGCCTTGTCCAAATCTGTCCCACTGTCTAATTGGCAGAATGGCCTTGTCCAAATCTGTCCCACTGCCTAATTGACACAATGGCCTTGTCCAAATCTGTCCCACTGTCTAATTGGCAGAATGGCCTTGTCCAAATCTGTCCCACTGCCTAATTGGCAGAATGGCCTTGTCCAAATCTGTCCCACTGTCTAATTGACAGAATGGCCTTGTCCAAATCTGTCCCACTGTCTAATTGGCAGAATGGCAGTGTAAACATATTTGTACTTCCGCTGTAAATAGTAGTTGTTTTGAGAATGCGAAATAAGAACGTTTCATAGTTTGTGAAATGTCTCAAATGTAGTATGTTGTAAATGCCAAGATGTCTTACTCATTTTTGGCTTTTCATCTAATAAAATCGCATACTATTGAGGAAGAGAATCGTGTTTTGAGACCCACGTATATTTGACAACAGCTGATAATCAGCTGAAGGGACACGTTGTACCAAAATGAACCAATGGCAGGAATCAAAGCAAATATGCCTTAGATGAGGTCTTCTCAGTAAGAGGAGCCAAGTATGCTGATATTTGTGGCTTACTGCATTCGTTTTTACTCAATAGTACATTCTAAATAGTGTCTAGTAGGACACTGTATGCAGATTTAGTAAGTGGTAGGCAAGCCAGATTTTGGACACGACCAATGCTTTCTTCTCTCTTTCCTTGTGAATAAAAACATGTACAAAATACAAGAATAGTGGGAACTGCCCCCCCCCCCCCCCAAAATAACATATTTTAAAAAGTAAGTTATTTAATAAGAAAACAAAATAATTATGGCCACCACTAAGAAAACAAAACAATTATGGCCACCACTAAGAAAACAGAACAATTATGGCCACCACTAAGAAAACAGAACAATTATGGCCACCACTAAGAAAACAGAACAATTATGGCCACCACTAAGAAAACAGAACAATTATGGCCACCACTAAGAAAACAAAACGTTTATGAACGTCTGTGTTTATCAGGGACTAAACCCTGACTTGTATCTGTGTTTATCAGGGACTAAACCCTGACTTGTATCTGTGTTTATCAGGGACTAAACCCTGACTTGTATCTGTGTTTATCAGGGACTAAACCCTGACCTGTATCTGTGTTTATCAGGGACTAAACCCTGACCTGTATCTGTGTTTATCAGGGACTAAACCCTGACCTGTATCTGTGTTCATCAGGGACTAAACCCTGACCTGTATCTGTGTTTATCAGGGACTAAACCCTGACCTGTATCTGCGTTTATCAGGGACTAAACCCTGACCTGTATCTGTGTTCATCAGGGACTAAACCCTGACCTGTATCTGTGTTTATCAGGGACTAAACCCTGACCTGTATCTGTGTTCATCAGGGACTAAACCCTGACCTGTATCTGCGTTTATCAGGGACTAAACCCTGACCTGTATCTGTGTTTATCAGGGACTAAACCCTGACCTGTATCTGTGTTCATCAGGGACTAAACCCTGACCTGTATCTGTGTTTATCAGGGACTAAACCCTGACCTGTATCTGTGTTTATCAGGGACTAAACCCTGACCTGTATCTGTGTTTATCAGGGACTAAACCCTGACCTGTATCTGTGTTCATCAGGGACTAAACCCTGACCTGTATCTGTGTTCATCAGGGACTAAACCCTGACCTGTATCTGCGTTTATCAGGGACTAAACCCTGACCCGTATCTGTGTTTATCAGGGACTAAACCCTGACCTGTATCTGTGTTCATCAGGGACTAAACCCTGACCTGTACCTGTGTTTATCAGGGACTAAACCCTGACCTGTATCTGTGTTTATCAGGGACTAAACCCTGACCTGTATCTGTGTTCATCAGGGACTAAACCCTGACCTGTATCTGTGTTTATCAGGGACTAAACCCTGACCTGTATCTGTGTTTATCAGGGACTAAACCCTGACCTGGATTTAATTGTATTTTTTTGTTAACGATCTTCAGAAAATACTCTGTGATGTCAAAGTGAAAGAAAATGTATAAAATTCCAAAATGTATATTTTAATTAGATAAGTATTCAATCCCCTGAGTCAATACATGTCAGAATCACCTTTGGCAGTGATTACAGCTGTGAGTTTTTTCTGTGTAAGTCTCTAAGAGCTTTCCACACCTGGATTGTACAATATTTGCCCATTATTCTTTTCAAAATTCTTCAAACTCTGTCAAGTTGGTTTTTGAACATTCCTAGACGGCAATTCTCAAATCTTGCCATAGATTTCCAAGACAATTTAAGTTTAAATGTAACTAGGCCCCTCAGGAACATTCAATGTCATCTTGGTAAGTAACTCCAACATGTAATTGGCATTTTAGGTTATTGTCCTGCTGAAACGTAAATGAGTTTTCCTCTGGGATTTTGCCTGTGCTTAGCTCTATTCCGTTTCTTTCTATCCTAAAAAACTCCCTAGTTCTTGCCCATGACAAGCATACACATAACATGATGCAGTCCACCACAATGCTTGAAAATATGAGGAGTGTTACTCAGTGATGTGTTGTGTTGGATTTGTCCCAAACATAATGCTTTGTTTTCAGGACAAAAAGTGTATTTCTTTGCCACATTGTTTGCAGTATTACTTTGATGCCTTATTACAAACAGGATGCATGTTTTGGAATATTTTTATTCTGTACAAGCTTCCTTCTTTTCACTCTGTCAATTATGTTAGTATTGTGGAGTAATGTCACGGTTTTCTTCCGTCGAAGGAGAGGCGGACCAAAATGCAGCGTGGGTATTTTGATTCATGGTTCTTTAATAAAGAAACTACACATGAACAAACTAACAATACAAGAAACGTGACGTGAAACCCTAAACAGCCCTATCTGGTGCAAACTAACACCGAGACAGGAACAATCACCCACCAAACACTCAAAGAATATGGCTGCCTAAATATGGTTCCCAATCAGAGACAACGATAAACACCTGCCTCTGATTGAGAACCACTTCAGGCAACCATAGACTTTTCTAGACAACCCCACTATACCACAATCCCATAACCTACAAAAAACCCCAAGACAAAACACACCACATAAAATAACCCATGTCACACCCTGGCCTGACCAAAATAATAAAGAAAACACAAAATACTAAGACCAGGGCGTGACAAGTAACTACAATGTTGTTGATCCATCCTCAGTTTGCTCATATCACAGCCATTCTCTTGCATTTTAAAGATGATGGTACAAAAAACAAACGCATGTTTTATCTTTGTATTATCTTTAATCAGATCTAATGTGTTATATTCTCCGACATTAATTTCACATTTCCACAAACTTCAAAGTGTTTCCTTTCAAATGGTATCAATAATATGCATATCCTTGCTTCAGGTCCTGAGCTATTTAATGTCATTTATTGTGAAAATTGAAAAAAAAGGGGTGGATCTTTTAACCTACATTTTTGTGGGGTGGTGTACCTAATAAACTGTCCGGTAAGTGTACACTTCCACAATAGACCTGTCATGTAATAATAGTAGACAACGCTACTGTAAATAAACACTAGCTCTTATGTTTAATTGTAAATTAAGTCCTTCTGGGTAAAGACATAAGTGACTGAATTGTAAAACTGAATTGAATTGTAAAAACCTGTTGGATCTCCGTTTTTAAAAAGTCTCTCAGTCTCAACTGAAAACAGTCCAGTTTTGAATGTATGTCTTTACCCGTTTCAATGAAGACAACTACGTAAATGACCTCTCAACGGATTCTGTTGTGTCTGGTATAGCGAAGACCAGCTATGTGATTCATGTGTTGTCTATTCCATTCTCCAGTCCCTGGTTCCTGCTCGTTTCGAGACGCGCACTGTGACTGGCCTTGTGAAGGGCCACGCCTACTCTGTGACTGCCGTCGAGGAGGTGAGATACACCCATAGCAACACATAGATTCACTTCACGCCAATTGTTGTTGTGGGTTGGGACAGCTGACTCAAGCAGCCAGTGGTTGTGATTGTTACATGGACAGGTGTGTGTGTTTCTCCTCAGTGTAAGCAGTCCCAGCACAAGGAGCCTAAGGTGCGTCTGGTGCGCCTCAGGAACCCCTGGGGACAGGTGGAGTGGAATGGGCCCTGGAGTGACAAGTAAGATATGCTTGATTGATTGATTTATTGATTGATTGATTGAACTGGCACCAGTGATAGACACAGGTTGGTTTCCAATGTCTATGCTAGCATACCATTCCTAATACATTGCCTCGTTCTTCTAAGGCTACATTTACACAGGTATCCCAATTCTGATCTTTTTTCAACTAATTTGTATTTTGACCAATCACATCAAATCTTTTCATATCAGAACTTTTTCAGAACTGGTCTGATTGGTCAAAATTCCATTTATCACATATATATAACCTTTATGCCATTTTTCAAATGTATGACATTTATGATATTTAGCACGTTTATGATATTTAGCACATTTATGACATTTATGACATTTAGCCCATTATGAAATTTAGCACATTTAGCACATTTAGCACATTATGACATTATGACATTTAGCACACTATGACATTTAGCACATTTAGAACATATAGTACATTATAACATTTAGCACATTATGACATTTAGCACATTTAGCACGTTAGTACATTATAACATTTAGCACATTATAACATTTAGCACATTTAGCACATTAGTACATTATAACATTTAGAACATTATGACATTTAGCACAATTAGCACATTTAGCACATTTAGAACATTATCACATTTAGCACATTTAGAACATTATCACATTTAGTACATGTAGAACATTATCACATTTATCACATTTAGAACATTATCACATTTAGCACATTTAGAACATGATCACATTTAGAACATTATCACATTTAGCACATTTAGAACATTATGACATTATCACATTTAGCACATTTAGAACATTATGACATTATGACATTTAGCACATTTAGAACATTATGACATTATGACATTTAGCACATTTAGCACATTATGACATTTTGCACATTTAGTACATTATGACATTATGACATTTAGCACATTTAGCACATTATGACACATTATGACATTTAGCACATTATGACATTTAGCACATTATGACATTTAGCACTTTTAGCATTTTTAGCACATTATGACATCATGACATTTAGCAAATTTAGCTAATTTAGCGCATTCTGGCATTTAGCACATTTAGCACATCCTGGCATTTACCACATTTGGCACATTATGACATTTAGCACATTTAGCCCATTATGACATTTAGGTTATTTAGCACATTATGACATTTAGCACATTATGACATTTTTTAGTACATTATGACATTTATGACATTATGCCATTTAGCACATTATGACATTTATGACATTTAGCACCATTAGGACATTTAGCACATTATGCCATTTAGCACATTATGACATTTATGACATTTAGCACATTATGACATTTAGTACATTATGACATTTAGTACATTATGACATTTAGTACATTATGACATTTATGACATTTTGACATTTATGACATTATGACATTTAGCACATTATGACATTTAGTACATTATGACATTTATGACATTATGACATTTATGACATTATGACATTTATGACATTTAGCACATTAGGACATTTAGCACACTATGCTATTTAGCACATTATCACATTATGACATTTAGCACACTATGCTATTTAGCACATTATCACATTATGACATTTAGCACACTATGCTATTTAGCACATTATCACACTATGCCATTTAGCACATTATGACATTTATGACATTTAGCACATTATGACATTTAGTACATTATGACATTTAGCACATTATGACATTTATGACATTATGACATTTATGACATTTAGCACATTATGACCTTCATGACATTATGCCATTTAGCACATTATGACATTTAGCACATTATGCCATTTAGCACATTATGACATTTATGACATTTAGCACACTATGCTATTTAGCACATTATGACATTTAGCACACTATGCTATTTAGCACATTATCATATTATTACATTTATGACATTTATGGCACATTACATTACATTATTTTATACCACATTACATTATTTTATATCACATTACATTATTTTATATAATGCTATATTATATTATATTATATTACATTATATTACATTACATTATATTACATTACATTATATTACATTACATTATATTACATTACATTATATTACATTACATTACATTACATTATATTACATTATACTAATTATATTACATTACATTATATTATATTATATTATATTATATTATATTATATTATATTATATTACATTATATTACATTATATTACATTACATTACATTATATTATATTACATTACATTACATTATATTATATTATATTATATTATATTATATTATATTATATTATATTACATTATATTACATTACATTACATTACATTACATTACATTACATTACATTACATTACATTACATTACATTACATTACATTACATTATATTATATTATATTATATTACATTACATTACATTACATTACATTACATTACATTACATTACATTATATTACATTACATTACATTACATTACATTACATTACATTACATTACATTACATTACATTACATTACATTACATTATATTATATTATATTATATTATATTATATTACATTATACTAATTATATTACATTATATTATATTATATTATATTATATTATATTACATTACATTATACTAATTATATTACATTATATTATATTACATTATATTATATTATATTATATTATATTATATTACATTACATTATACTAATTATATTACATTATATTATATTACATTATATTATATTATATTATATTATATTATATTACATTACATTATATTATATTATATTATATTATATTATATTACATTATATTATATTACATTATATTATATTACATTATATTATATTATATTATATTATATTATATTACATTATATTATATTACATTATATTATATTACATTATATTATATTACATTATATTATATTATATTATATTATATTACATTACATTATACTAATTATATTACATTATATTATATTACATTATATTCTATTTTATTCTATGTCAGAGAAGGTCCATGTATTGTTCAGTTTGGCAGTTGATGATGTTCCCCACTGCCCACAGCTCTAAGGAGTGGGTGTCTCTGTCCAAGGGAGAGAAGGACAAGCTCCAGCATCAAAGTGCGGAGGACGGAGAGTTCTGGTGAGTATTGTTTCTCTCTTCATTCTAGCTGCTCTTGATACTTGATGTTTATTTTCTCTACCCACATTACATGTCTTCACTGAACTAGTCTATAAAAAGGTATGTTGTGAAGAACATTAAGATGTACAGACTATTTCAGAGACGGTGAGTTTTCCTTTCCCAGTTTAAATACTTTTAGAACCCTGCACCAAAATACCTTTGACTAGAAACTATTAAGTGGAGCGTGTCAATTGTTGACACTCCTTGTCTTCCTTCCTCTCCCTCTCCACTCATCTCCTCCTTCTCCCTCCCCCTCTCTCTCCCTCTCCTCTCATCTGCCCCACTCCCTTCCCCTCTCCCCTCTTCCTCTCCCTCTTATCTCCCCTCTCCCTCTCCTCCCTCTCGCTCTCCTCCCTCTCCCTCTTCCACCTCTCCTCTGTCTCCCTCTCCCTCTCTTCTGTCTCCCTCTCCCTCACTCCTCCTCCCTCTCCCCTCTATTGTCTCCCTCTCCCTTGTCTCCATTGTCTCCCTCTCCCTCTCACTCTCCTTCTGTCTCCCTCTCCCTTGTCTCCCTCTTCCACTCCTTACCCCTATCCTCTGTCTCCATCCCCTCTCTGCCTCTCTTTCCCTCTCCTCTGTCACCCCAGGATGGCCTTTGAGGACTTCAAGAAGAACTACACTAAGATTGAGATCTGCAACCTGACCCCTGATGCCTTGGAGGACGATAAGATCCACAAGTGGACGGTGTCTGTGAACGAGGGTCGCTGGGTCAGAGGCTGCTCCGCCGGGGGCTGTAGAAACTACCCAGGTAGGAGATGATCCCTGACCTCTAACCCTCTACTGTAGGGCTCCCGAGTGGCGCAGCGGACTAACGCATCTCACTGCAAGAGGCGTCACTGCAGTCCCTGGTTCGAATCCAGGCTGCATCACATTCGGCTGTGATTGGGAGTCCAATAAGGCGGCGCACAATTTGCCCAGTGTCGTCCGGGTTTGCCCGGGGTAGGACCGTCATTGTAAATAAGAATTTGTTCTTAACTGACTTGCCTAGTCAAATAAAGGTTCAATATAACAATTAATAAAAAAAAAATTTGACAGCGCTTGTCTAATGGAATGAATTTTAGGCAACCAATCGCAGCGCTCCAATGGATAGCAACTGTTGTCGAGTCTGACATCTCGAACAAGCTCACGTTTGAGTTTTTAATTTTTTTTATAATAGTTTAAATGGCTAAATAATTGAACAGTGGGGTACTTGTTACTGGAGTTCCTGAAATGCAAAGCCTTCTGGAGTATTTTTTGAGTCTGAAATTATACTTTTGTTATATTGTTTTCTCGCTCAGCTGGTTAGCTAGCTTTGGTGGTCTCATTGACCACCAAACGTTGCTAACGCTAGCTAGCTAGCCACTTAATATTAATTGTTTAACCATGTTATTAGTAAAACTCCCATCTGCTGTCGACACACAAGATACAATTTGAGAGCACTGGTTTTCTCGAAAAGTGGTTGTAGTGTTGACTGCATGCTGACAGTGAATTCAGAGCCATTCAGTGGCTAAACACACTACAAACATTATTTTACCAGGTTCCCGTGAAGCCCGTGTAAGGACAACATACTTGAGAGTTTCCTGATTACCAAGATGTAGTCAGTATTTAATTTAATTTAGTATTAAAAACCGTTTGAGATCATTGTGAGGGGATTTCACCCGTGGCTAGAAGGGGAAATTGGGTTTCCTGGGAAAATGTTGTTCTGAGGTTGCAACGGGGGGGGGGGGGGGGGGGAAGGGTTATTTGCACTGCACATCTACCCCACCTGTTACTATGGCTAGGCTCAATCAAATGTTCCCAAAGTATTTGAAAGAAAACAAATATTATTTGAAGACTAGGTCTAATTTACTCATGTATAGGATTGTCCTCATACGGGACACCATCACGTAGCAGACAATGTCCATTGAGTGATGTGGTGTGTTTGGTTCTGATCCTCTATTTATGTTATGTAGTCTATCAACAAGGATTAGGTTCTGCAGATTAAGGTCTGCACGTTCTGGACCTAGGCATAGTAATGTGTTGTGTTTGGTTCTGAACCCGCTCCCTACCTGCAGATACTTTCTGGACCAACCCTCAGTACCGCCTGCGTCTCTTGGAGGAGGATGATGACCCAGAAGACAACGAGGTGGCGTGTTCCTTCGTGATCGCTCTGATGCAGAAGAACAGACGGAAAGAGAGGAAGATGGGAGCCAATCTCTTCACCATCGGATTTGCCATCTACGAGGTGTCCCCTGTCAGACGTCACACTCAACAACAACAAAAAACAGATCTTAAACAACTTTTATTATTATTTAAAGGGGAAATCTGCTGTTCAAATAACAACAAATCACATTGTTAGTTGAAAATTTAAAAAATGGATGTGCCAGTTGCAGATTTCCCCTTGGCTACAAATGTTGGCGACACACATCGTATCAAATCAAATCAAATGTTATTGGTCACATACACATGGTTAGCTGATGAGAAATGAGAAATGCTTGTGCTTCTAGTTCCAACCATGCAGTAATATCTAACAAGTCATCTAACCTAACAATTTCACAACAACTACCTTAAATACGCACAAGGCAAGATGCAGTAGATGGTATAGAGTACAGTATATACATATGAGATGAGTAATGTAATGCACCTAAACAACATGCAGCATTCAGTTACAGCTGATCCTGTTTCTGGTGAAAACACAACTCACTCTTCTCTCTGTCTGTCTGCAGGTGCCGAAGGAGGTAAGGGCCGGAGATGTGGAATGTGTTTGTTTTTGCACATTGTCGTTTTACTGTTCTAATTCATTTTTTACAGCCATATTTTTAAAACAGTGAAAGTGTCAATAGTATGACAGCAATGACTAATTCAACACTTCGCTTTCACACTTTTCATTCCATATCTTTCTTCTCCTCCTCCCTCCTCCGTCTGTTTGTTTTCTGTCCAGATGCACGGAAACAAGCAGCACATGCAGAAGGACTTCTTCCTGTTCAACTCATCCAAGGCTCGCTGCAAGTCCTACATCAACCTGAGGGAGGTGACCCAGCGCTTCCGTCTGAGCCCCGGGGAGTACGTGATCATCCCGTCTACCTACGAGCCTCACCAGGAGGGAGAGTTCATCCTCAGAGTCTTCTCCGAAAAGAGGAACACCTCAGAGTGAGTGAGAGAGAGAGCTGGGTAGTGGTGGAGCGCAGAGGGAATCTGGGAATATGACTAGTCCCCATGGGAAAAGCTATGCAAGGCCATAGAGGAGCGTTTCAGGATTATATTATTAACAGTATGGCTGGGGGTTGAAACAAACGCAGATAAACGGCCTGTGCTATTTCCTTTTTATAGCAATTTCTCAGATGTTTTTCTGGGATCACGTTGTGTCGTTGTAAAAACAGCGGATCCCGTTGTTTTAAAGAGTACATCACCTTTCAAAAGTCAACTTATCTGCATTTGTTTTGATCCCGGCCCATGTCTCACACTTCCTTGGACACTGGTTAGCTATTTATACATTTGCAAGTAAGTGATTCATATATTCCATTCTAGTAACTTAATTACGATCTTAGTAATAGTATGAGAGAGGAAATTAGTCTTTGTTATTGCCAGCTTCTCAGCTGTTTTACATGATCTGGCCCAATGTCTATGATGGGTTAAGCAATGTGGGTGGGTTTGTATTGGGTTGTTGTTAGGTTGTGTTGTTGTCAGCTTAGAGTGCCCCTTTTGGGGAGGGGGTGCTGGTTGGGGTTATGGGTGGGTGTTGGGGTCAGACCACCCAGGACAAACTATTTTAACGGCAATTTGATTTGTAGTGCTGGAAGGAATCGGCCCCAGTTCGAAGCTGTTATGGAATCTTTTTTAGGACAAGCGACTTCAGATTCCGGCAAGCTCCGGTAAACATTTTATTTCAGTATTAAAATAAATCTCCTGCTCTGCCTCCAAACGTCCCGAAACAACCTTCACCCTAGAACGCAAGAGCTCCCAGCTCTGGTGGAAGAGGAGGATCTGAATGACTGCAACAACTGGAAGAAGCTGAAAGAAGCTTAAATCTGAAGAAGCTGGAAGATCTGGAAGAAGCTGGAAGAAGCTGAAAAACTCCTGAAAGAAGCTTAAATCTGAAGAAGCTGGAAGATCTGGAAGAAGCTGAAAGAAGCTTAAATCTGAAGAAGCTGGAAGATCTGGAAGAAGCTGGAAGAAGCTGAAAAACCCCTGAAAGAAGCTTCAATCTGAAAAAGCTTCAATCTGAAGAAGCTGAAAGATCTGGAAGAAGCTGAAAGATCTGGAAGAAGCTGAAAGATCTGGAAGAAGCTGAAAGATCTGGAAGAAGCTGAAAGATCTGGAAGAAGCTGAAAGAAGCCGGAAGAAGTTGAAATCTGAAAAATATGTAAAGAGATATGGCCACCTTGATTATGGACTGGTTTCCCGGACAAAGATTAAGTCTATTCCTAAAAAACAAAATCAATAGAGAATCCCCTTAGAATCTTTTTTTTTTAAATCCAGGATTAGGCTTCATCTGTGTCCAGAAAACCAGCCCTGTGAGTTTTAAGATAACAAAGTCAGGCTTTTATTTAATCTCAGTGGGAGTCACTGTTTCGTCCATTTGTTTTTTAAGGAAATGTCAAGTTGTACAGTAGGTTATATACGCAAGTTGTATAGGTATTGTCTGCCATATCTGTGGTGAGAAGCTCCTTCAGAGCAGATTTGACCTGAACATGAACTAACCTATTAGCAATATCTTCAATTTAAGCCAACTAGAAAGTGTGTGCCCTCAGGCCTGGAGGGAAGCTCGTCATTCCGCTTCCTAAGAAGAGTAAAGCCCCCTTTACTGGCTCAAATAGCCGACCAATCAGCCTGTTACCAACCCATAGTAAAGTTTTGGAAACATTTGTCTTTGACCAGATACAATGGTATTTCACAGTAAACAAATTGACAACAGACTTTCAACACACTTGTAGAGAAGGACATTCAACAAGCACAGCACTTGCACAAATTACTGATGATTGGCTGAGAGAAATTGTTAATTTAATTAAAACATTGTGGGAGCTATTTTGTTAGACTTCCGTGTAGCTTTTGACATTAACGGTCTGCTGGTGGAATGTAGGTGTTATGGCTTTACATTCCCTGCTATAATGTAGATGAAGAGTTACCTGTCTAACAGAACACAGAGGGTGTTCTTTAATGGAAGCCTCTCCATCATAATCCAGGTAGAATCAGGCATTCCCCAGGGCAGCTGTCTAGGCCTGAGGGCACACCCTTAGTGTGCTGTGAATTCTGTAATGAATGTAAATTGTTTAACTGCCTTCATTTTTTGCCGGACTCCAGGAAGACTAGCTGATGCCTTGGCAGCAGCTCATGGGGATCCATAATAAGTACAAACACAAAATGTACTGAAACGAAGAGGCCAGAGAGAAGGGGAATAGCACCTCAATTAGACATTTGGCAAAATGAAAACAAATTGTCAAACATCTCTCATGAAATACATGTAACAGCTGTTAAATTATCATATTTTCTTACAGCTCGTTGTGAGGTGGTAGGGGTGTGGTCATCATTGTCATTCAGTTCAATGCTATTGGATAATGGACCATAACGCGGCTTTAGAACTATGCCAGTTTTAATAAAACAGTATAATTCTCTGTGATTGATGTTGCAACATTACAGTTCCTAACAGTATGCAGAGATAAACTGTATAGACATTTAGGAATAGCTGCTGATGGGAAATGTGATGAAATAATGTGTAATTAGGATGTTGAAAGCGTTTGATTCTCTGTAAGAAAATGTGATCCAGATGATGTCATCTCTGTCGGTGTCACCATGGTGACTGCTGTTTGTTCGGTTTCTAATCAGGGAGATAGAGAACAGGATCGAGGCTGACCATCCAGTGGTGAGTTAGTTTTCTGTCTGTCGTTCTGTCCAGCATCGCGTGTCTATCTGTCTCGCAGTCCACAGCCCAACTTCCAGAGGTCGGTCATTCTGTCCAGCATCGTGTATCCATCTGTCTGTCTCACAGTCCACAGCCCAACTTCCTGTGTCTGTCTGTCGTTCTGTCCAGCATCGTGTATCTGTCTGTCTCACAGTCCACAGCCCAACTTCCTGTCTCTGTCAGTCTTCTACAGTCTCTATTTTTTCACCATGGATTAGTGTGGTTAATAAATAAACAACAGAATTTTGCCTTTTGAAAGGGAAATTGGCCCGATATTATCTCAATGAGAAATGACATGAAAACGACAGTATTCGTTTCTTCGGTTTTCAGAAGTGTATCTGCTTCAGACACTTTGCCTCCCTCTCTCCCCTCCCTCCCTCCCTCCCCCCTCTCTTTCTCCCCTCCCTCCCTTCTTCCCCCCCCCCTCTCTTTCTCCCCTCCCTCCCTCCCCCCTCCCTCTCTCTCCCCTCCCTCTCTCTCTCTTTCTCCCCTCCCACCACCCTCGCCCCTCTCTTTCTCCCTCCCTCCCTCCCTCCCTCCCTCCCTCCCTCCCTCCCTCCCTCCCTCCCTCCCTCCCACCACCCTCGCCCCTCTCTTTCTCCCCTCCCTCCCTCCCTCCCTCCCTCCCTCCCTCCCTCTGTGTCGTCTTCTCCTTCTCAGCCGGCCCCAGCCAATGCGGGGGAGGAGAGTGAGGAGGACCAGCAGTTCCGGAGCCTCTTTCAGCAGATAGCCGGGGATGTGAGTACGGGGAGTACAGGGAGGCCAGTGAGGCCAGTGAGCGCTTGGGGGAGTGTGAGTATAGTGCTGGGGTGGGTGGTCAATCAATGTGCTTCCAATCTAGGGCCGAGATTCAATCCGATCTGCATTAGATCTGCGTTATAGCGTGCTTGACCTGTCTAAGGTCATTTCCGATTGAGCTGACATATGCGGCATTTACCGTGAATGCAATCTCCGCGAACACGGGAACATTGCCTTTAAAAGCGGTCTGATTGAATCCCGGCCTATATTTCCTATGTATGTATGCCTACTGTATTTCTGGCATATTACAGTTGTTCCCAGACCTGGGTTCAAATACTGTATCTACGCTTCATTTAGCCTGGTGCAATGAAACCAATGGATTTGTCCCAAAAGTGGAAACTGTCACTCCAGGTAGGCTTAATCAACCGATTTAAAGCAAGAATTATACAAAGGAAAACAAATACTACTTGAACTCAGGTCTGGTTATAAAAAATGAATCTGATTAGGTTATTTTATCGTATAAGGATGCTTTCAGACATCAATAGATTAACTACGGAAGCCCTGAATTATCTTGTTTGAACGACTTAGTATCTCGTTCGTGAGATTTTAGTAAAAACAAACCCAAAAATCATTAGAATATATTTAAAAAGGCACACCTGTTACCTGAAATACATTCCAGGTGACTACCTCATGAAGCTGGTTGAGAGAATGCCAAGAGTGTCCAAAGCTGTCATCAAGTCAAAGGGTGGCTACTTTGAAGAATCTCAAATATAAAATATATATTTTGATTTGTTTAACATTGTTTCGTTAACCACATGATTCCATATGTGTTATTTCATAGTTGTGATGTCTTCACTATTATTCTACAATGTAGAACATAGTAAAAATAAAGACAAACCCTTGAATGAGTAGGTGTGTCCAAACTTTTGACTGGTTCTGTATATAAATATATACTATAAATTTGTTCAAACGAGATACTGAGTTGTTCAAATTAGATTTGTTTTTCCCCCTTGGGCTTCAGGGCTTCTGTAGATTAACACAAAAAAACGAATGCCAGTTTAAAATTAACATGTAAAATTCCCGTCAGATGATCTCCATGTGTCCTTCTCCCACTGTCTCCTCTCTCACAGGAAATGGAAATAACCGCCAACGAGCTGAAGAATGTCCTCAACAGCATCGTCTCCAAACGTAAGACTAAAACCACAGTTTTACAGTGCTTCAGTACATTATCACAACAGAAGGGCTTCCGGAGGATCCATTCTAGGACCTGTTTTCTTCACCGTTTACAATGGGGTCCAAAATTATTGCCATTGATAAAGATGAGCAAAAATTACTTGATATGATATATAATTCAAATATTGAGCTAACATGTATGCATATTTTTTTTTTTTGGGGGGGGGGGGGGGGTAAATTGTATTATTTTATACTATTACAATTGCTCAGATAAAGAGATGTTGTTTATCAGGATAAACAAATACCTCTCAAAAACAAGTAGGGGTCAAAATGATTGGCACACCATGTTTTCAATGCCTCACCTTGCACTGAGCCTTTTTTTCTACAATGTTTTATGAGATTGGAGAACACTTTGGAAGGGATCTGAGACCATTCCTCTTTACAGCATCTATATGCTGTATGGACCGTCTGGTCCCCAGAAGAGTCTGGAAACACTGTCCTAAATCTCCCCCGCTCTCTCTCTCACACTGATAACTATAGAAGTCTCTCTCTCTCTCTCTCTCTCTCTCTCTCTCTCTCACACTGATAACTATAGAAGTCTCTCTCTCTCTCTCACACTGATAACTATAGAAGTCTCTCTCTCTCTCTCTCTCTCTCTCTCTCTTTCTCTCTTTCTCTCTCTCTCACACACACATATACATATAGAAGTCTTCTTCTATGTTGTTATTCTCCCAGTAATCACCTACAGCATTGTTTCCCAGCCCTCAACCCGGTCCACCGCGACCACGGATAGTCAAGAGTTTTGTCGATTTGTTAATCCTCTCTCTCTCCCACAGATAAGGACCTGAACACAGAGGGTTTTAGCCTGGAGTGCTGCAGGAGCATGATCTCTCTCATGGACGTATCCTCTGTATCTGTGGTGTCTGTAGATAGAGACACGCCTGGGTCAGGTTGTGTTGTCTGTAGATAGAGACCCTCCCGGGTCAGGTTGTGTTGTCTGTAGATAGAGACCCTCCTGGGTCAGGTTGTGTTGTCTGTAGATAGAGACCCTCCCGGGTCAGGTTGTGTTGTCTGTAGATAGAGACCCTCCCGGGTCAGGTTGTGTTGTCTGTAGATAGAGACCCTCCCGGATCAGGTTGTGTTGTCTGTAGATAGAGACCCTCCCGGGTCAGGTTGTGTTGTCTGTAGATAGAGACCCTCCTGGGTCAGGTTGTGTTGTCTGTAGATAGAGACCCTTCCGGGTCAGGTTGTGTTGTCTGTAGATAGAGACCCTTCCGGGTCAGGTTGTGTTGTCTGTAGATAGAGACCCTCCCGGATCAGGTTGTGTTGTCTGTAGATAGAGACCCTCCCGGGTCAGGTTGTGTTGTCTGTAGATAGAGACCCTCCTGGGTCAGGTTGTGTTGTCTGTAGATAGAGACCCTCCCGGGTCAGGTTGTGTTGTCTGTAGATAGAGACCCTCCCGGATCAGGTTGTGTTGTCTGTAGATAGAGACCCTCCCGGATCAGGTTGTGTTGTCTGTAGATAGAGACCCTCCCGGATCAGGTTGTGTTGTCTGTAGATAGAGACCCTCCCGGGTCAGGTTGTGTTGTCTGTAGATAGAGACCCTCCCGGATCAGGTTGTGTTGTCTGTAGATAGAGACCCTCCCGGATCAGGTTGTGTTGTCTGTAGATAGAGACCCTCCCGGATCAGGTTGTGTTGTCTGTAGATAGAGACCCTCCCTGATCAGGTTGTGTTGTCTGTAGATAGAGACCCTCCCGGATCAGGTTGTGTTGTCTGTAGACAGAGACCCTCCCGGATCAGGTTGTGTTGTCTGTAGATAGAGACCCTCCCGGATCAGGTTGTGTTGTCTGTAGATAGAGACCCTCCCGGGTCAGGTTGTGTTGTCTGTAGATAGAGACCCTCCCGGATCAGGTTGTGTTGTCTGTAGATAGAGACCCTCCCGGGTCAGGTTGTGTTGTCTGTAGATAGAGACCCTCCTGGGTCAGGTTGTGTTGTCTGTAGATAGAGACCCTCCCGGATCAGGTTGTGTTGTCTGTAGATAGAGACCCTCCCGGGTCAGGTTGTGTTGTCTGTAGATAGAGACCCTCCCGGGTCAGGTTGTGTTGTCTGTAGATAGAGACCCTCCCGGATCAGGTTGTGTTGTCTGTAGATAGAGACCCTCCCAGATCAGGTTGTGTTGTCTGTAGATAGAGACCCTCCCGGATCAGGTTGTGTTGTCTGTAGATAGAGGTTTCTGTACTTTACTATTTATATTTTTGACAACTTTTACATTTACTTCACTGCGTTCCTAAAGAAAATGATGTGCTTTTTACTCAAAACATTTCCCCAGACACACAAAGTACTCGTTAAATTATAAATACTTATCAGTACAAGGAAATTGTCCAATTCACACACATTGTAATTTTTGATACTTAAGGATATTTTAGCAATTACATTCACTTTTGATACTTAAGTATATTTATAACCAAGTACTTTTACTCAAATAGTATTTTACCGGGTGACTTTCACTTGAGTAATTTTCTATTAACAAATCTTTACTTTTACTTAAGTATGACAAAACAAGTATGGAACTTTTTTCCACCACTGACTAATTCACTTCGTCAAGGGCTTGATGATTAGCTGGCAATATATAATAAGCAATATAGCATTCTCTTTTAACAAAAGCAACAGTCATGTGTTTAAACATTTTATGAATGGGTGGTTCTGGGAATTGAACCCACTACTGTGGCATTACAAGCACCGTGCTCTACCAACTGAGCTACAACGGAGATGTGAAAGCTTTGGAATAGATCAAATACATGGAACGGGTCCCCGAGGAGATGGTTGAGATTAGCAGGGGGTTCCTGAGGAGAGGTTTGGGAACCACTAGTCTATAGAGAAATCACCGTCTGTTGTGACCTGGGACAGGGTCTACAGTGGTCTAAATTCACCATTTACTGCAGTAGCTGTGGGTCCCCAAGAAGAGGTTAGAGAACGCCTGGGGGTCCCCAAGAAGAGGTTCGAGAACAGCTGGGAGTCCCCAAGAAGAGGTTAGAGAACGCCTGGGGGTCCCCAAGGAGAGGTTTGAGAACGGCTGGGGGTCCCCTGAGGAGAAGTTGGAGAACAGCTGGGGGTCCCCAAGAAGAGGTTAGAGAACGCCTGGGGGTCCCCTGAGGAGAAGTTGGAGAACAGCTGGGGGTCCCCGAGGAGATGGTTGAGATTAGCAGGGGGTTCCTGAGGAGAGGTTTGGGAACCACTAGTCTATAGAGAAATCACCGTTTGTTGTGACCTGGGACAGGGCCTACAGTGGTCTAAATTCACCATTTACTGCAGTAGTTCTCAGTAGCCCGAGGCCATGACATGTTACAGGAAATAACGAATGTATTAACCAGGGTTTGTGAGTTAAGGGAGTGTAGAAACAGGTTAATCTGAGCTAAGGGAGTGTAGAAACAGGTTAATCTGAGTTAAGGGAGTGTAGAAACAGGTTAATCTGAGCTAAGGGAGTGTAGAAACAGGTTAATCTGAGCTAAGGGAGTGTAGAAACAGGTTAATCTGAGCTAAGGGAGTGTAGAAACAGGTTAATCTGAGCTAAGGGAGTGTAGAAACAGGTTAATCTGAGCTAAGGGAGTGTAGAAACAGGTTAATCTGAGTTAAGGGAGTGTAGAAACAGGTTAATCTGAGCTAAGGGAGTGTAGAAACAGGTTCATCTGAGCTAAGGGAGTGTAGAAACAGGTTAATCTGAGCTAAGGGAGTGTAGAAACAGGTTAATCTGAGCTAAGGGAGTGTAGAAACAGGTTCATCTAAGCTAAGGGAGTGTAGAAACAGGTTCATCTGAGCTAAGGGAGTGTAGAAACAGGTTCATATGAGTTAAGGGAGCGTAGAAACAGGTTCATCTGAGTTAAGGGAGTGTAGAAACAGGTTCATCTGAGCTAAGGGAGTGTAGAAACAGGTTAATCTGAGCTAAGGGAGTGTAGAAACAGGTTAATCTGAGCTAAGGGAGTGTAGTGACGTTGTTTTGATTAATGTGACGACAGCTGCTCATCAAATGATTAACGGTTTATACGTACGTGATTAAATGAATCAGGTAATTATTAACTCATTAACCTGGGGCACCATGGGAAAGTTTGGTTTTATTGAGTTTCTATTTCCCAAATTAACTCAAAGAATATCAGAATATTGATTTTACAACAGTCGCTAATCAATCAATTTCCTCTACAGTCTAATTTCGAATGCCGCATAATCCGGGAACCTGCACAAACCCGAGTCCCATCAATGAGTCCGTACCACACCAATTGAGTTGATTATTTATTTGCTAACAAGCTAAGATGATAATGTAAGATACACATACACAAGCACACAGTCTAGGCTATTGATTAGAACTTAGTACGATAAAACAGGTCCCTAGCAGACCAACGCAATATGACACTTGTTACGCGAAATGGGGATTTAAAAGAGAGAGAAAGAGAGAAAAGCACACTTGTGTACATTTGTAAACTATGCTTAGTTTAGCCCCGAACTGCCGTCTCTTATGGGTCAGAATATAATGATGTAATTACGTGTCGAAGGTCTCCGACAGGGTGTCTCTTCGTGGACGACTTTCTGCTTCTCTGATGACACACTTCTCTGGTTACAGGGTGTAACTCTCTGGTTGTCCTGACGATGTCAGGGTCCTTTTGTCTTAGTGGTCTGTTTCCTCGCCCGTGTTCTGAAGGGGGTCTTTTGAGAACAGCCAGCCCTGTAGCTCAGGGCTCACAGCGTTAGGAATGAAAGTATTGTAGACACACGATTCGATGGAGAGTGGTGACCGGGTGGTCCTGCTTGAATTCACCCTCTTAGACACAGTTAATGATCCGTAGCATGGATTTGGTAGAAGGTTCCTTTGTCTTCAACCTCATGTTGCGTTTTGGAGTTGCTGACCTTTCAGACCTTGGCTGCAGCTCAGGGTCACTTAGTCTGATATGTTCATTCTTAACTCACCCTCGGGTCAGAAATGGGTGTCGCCGCCTTTAGGGCAATTCTCTGGGCGTAACTAGTTACGAGGCAAGGTCTGGATTTGACTCAGATCCGATTTAAACTAACTAACTAACTTCCCATTTCATCTTTACAGAAACATTCTCTTTGATCTGGACATTTTCCCCCCAACGTATCATATTTAAACATCACCCACATACTAGGAAAACCCTTACAGGTACAATGTTTAAACATCACGCACATACTAGGAAAACCCTTACAGGTACAAGCACATACTAGGAACATACTAGAAAATGACATTACATTTTCATATTCCATCTCTCGTCACGAAACCCATCGTCCCAAAGTCCATTAATTGCATGTAAATGTTCTGAGGCCGATTCTCCAAAGTGAGAGAGGAATTTTGTCTTCTGCCTTAGTTTTACAATGGGCGTGAGGTGTCATAAAGTCACCCCATCTCCATACCTCTCCATCTCTTTCCCTCTGCTGGGTGTGAAAGATGTCTCCGTAGGATTGCGGTCCACGGTAACCTGACCCGAGCCGGCCAGTAATGACAGGAGTGTAGAAACAGGTCATTCTGAGCTAAGGGACTGTTTGTTGAAATGGTTGATTGTGAGTTCCCATGTGTCGCCCGTCATTGGTGTCTTAACGGCAGCTTTCCAGATGGACGGGACGGGCAGACTCAACCTGCAGGAGTTCAGACATCTCTGGAACAAGATCAAGCAGTGGCAGGTGAGCTCTTCTTCCTCCTCCTCGTCAGAAAGCTGCGTTTTCCCTCATTTCCCCTTTTATTGAACCTCCCAATGGCACTGTAGACCTAGTCAGATGTATAGATTTACAGCTGCTCTGTTCCTTTAGGGAATTTTCCAACACTACAACTCGGACCAGGCTAGTAGCATCAACAGCTACGAAATGAGAAATGCTGTCAACGATGCAGGTAAGAGCATCTTAAAGTTGTGTTTACCAAGTTTAAATATAATAAAATCTTCAGGTAGATTGGATCTCTGTCTCAGCAAACTGGTTAAATAAAGGTGATTTTGTTTTGTTTTTTTAAACTACAAGGAGATGGAAAGACATGTTGTTTTGTTTTAAATGGTGACTGAACAGCCTAATGTGTCTCTCCAATATCTCCCATCTCTGACGGTCATGTGACTGTTCAGGCTTCCGTCTCAACAATCAGCTCTATGACATCATCACCATGCGTTACGCCAACGAGGGCATGAACATCGACTTTGACAGCTTCATCAGCTGTCTGGTCCGGCTCGAAGCCATGTTCAGTAAGTCACACACAAACACCTCACCTCACCTATTACACTGATCCCAGATCTGTTTGTCCACTCCTGGCCATGCAGGTCTGGTTACTGTACATAGTGATGTAAAAAGGGCTTTACATTTGAGTTGGTTTGATTTGTGTGACATTTAAAAACACAACTCATCCACACATGTGAATACAACCAGGCTGCGTCACATCCGGCCGTGATTGGGAGTCCCGTAGGGCGGCACACAATTATCCCAGCGTTTTCCAGGTTTGGCCGGGGTAAAACGTCACTATAAATAAGAATGTGTTCTTAATTGACATGCCTAGTTAAATAAAGGTTTAAAAAATAAATTAAAAATACAAAAAATAAACACATTTAAAACAACTCAACCACACATGTACACAACAAATTCAAAGTAAATGTGGATAACACAACCAAAGTTAAAAAATATATATATTTCAATTTTGGTCCTCTTAATTATATAAATGGATGATTTATTGATTGATTCATTACATGGGGTTTGTTTGCAGGGGCGTTCCAGGCCTTCGACCAGAATGGAGACGGTACGATCAGACTCAGTGTCTTGGAGGTAAGGATATGCTGCTCATTCTATCATACATTACGGAACAGAGTAATAACATGTTGTTACTACCGCCTTTGGTCCAGCTCACGTTCAGCTCGCAGCTTATCTGTAACGGAGCCTGTCGTACCCTGTCGACATAGCCCCTTACTGCACAGGTATAAGGACAACAACCGTGTTACCAACCTAACTGACACTACCTGTCGTACCCTGTCGACATAGCCCCTTACTGCACAGGTATAAGGACAACAACCGTGTTACCAACCTAACTGACACTACCTGTCGTACCCTGTCGACATAGCCCCTTACTGCACAGGTATAAGGACAACAACCGTGTTACCAACCTAACTGACACTACCTGTCGTACCCTGTCGACATAGCCCCTTACTGCACAGGTATAAGGACAACAACCGTGTTACCAACCTAACTGACACTACCTGTCGTACCCTGTCGACATAGCCCCTTACTGCACAGGTATAAGGACAACAACCGTGTTACCAACCTAACTGACACTACCTGTCGTACCCTGTCGACATAGCCCCTTACTGCACAGGTATAAGGACAACAACCGTGTTACCAACCTAACTGACACTACCTGTCGTACCCTGTCGACATAGCCCCTTACTGCACAGGTATAAGGACAACAACCGTGTTACCAACCTAACTGACACTACCTGTCGTACCCTGTCGACATAGCCCCTTACTGCACAGGTATAAGGACAACAACCGTGTTACCAACCTAACTGACACTACCTGTCGTACCCTGTCGACATAGCCCCTTACTGCACAGGTATAAGGACAACAACCGTGTTACCAACCTAACTGACACTACCTGTCGTACCCTGTCGACATAGCCCCTTACTGCACAGGTATAAGGACAACAACCGTGTTACCAACCTAACTGACACTACCTGTCGTACCCTGTCGACATAGCCCCTTACTGCACAGGTATAAGGACAACAACCGTGTTACCAACCTAACTGACACTACCTGTCTTTTATTTTATTTATTTTTTATTTTACCTTTATTTAACCAGGTAGGCTAGTTGAGAACACCTTTATTTAACCAGGTAGGCTAGTTGAGAACACCTTTATTTAACCAGGTAGGCTAGTTGAGAACACCTTTATTTAACCAGGTAGGCTAGTTGAGAACACCTTTATTTAACCAGGTAGGCTAGTTGAGAACACCTTTATTTAACCAGGTAGGCTAGTTGAGAACACCTTTATTTAACCAGGTAGGCTAGTTGAGAACACCTTTATTTAACCAGGTAGGCTAGTTGAGAACACCTTTATTTAACCAGTTAGGCTAGTTGAGAACACCTTTATTTAACCAGGTAGGCTAGTTGAGAACACCTTTATTTAACCAGGTAGGCTAGTTGAGAACACCTTTATTTAACCAGGTAGGCTAGTTGAGAACACCTTTATTTAACCAGGTAGGCTAGTTGAGAACACCTTTATTTAACCAGGTAGGCTAGTTGAGAACACCTTTATTTAACCAGGTAGGCTAGTTGAGAACACCTTTATTTAACCAGGTAGGCTAGTTGAGAACACCTTTATTTAACCAGGTAGGCCAGTTGAGAACACCTTTATTTAACCAGGTAGGCTAGTTGAGAACACCTTTATTTAACCAGGTAGGCTAGTTGAGAACACCTTTATTTAACCAGGTAGGCTAGTTGAGAACACCTTTATTTAACCAGGTAGGCTAGTTGAGAACACCTTTATTTAACCAGGTAGGCCAGTTGAGAACACCTTTATTTAACCAGGTAGGCTAGTTGAGAACACCTTTATTTAACCAGGTAGGCTAGTTGAGAACACCTTTATTTAACCAGGTAGGCTAGTTGAGAACACCTTTATTTAACCAGGTAGGCTAGTTGAGAACACCTTTATTTAACCAGGTAGGCTAGTTGAGAACACCTTTATTTAACCAGGTAGGCTAGTTGAGAACACCTTTATTTAACCAGGTAGGCTAGTTGAGAACACCTTTATTTAACCAGGTAGGCTAGTTGAGAACACCTTTATTTAACCAGGTAGGCTAGTTGAGAACACCTTTATTTAACCAGGTAGGCTAGTTGAGAACACCTTTATTTAACCAGGTAGGCTAGTTGAGAACACCTTTATTTAACCAGGTAGGCTAGTTGAGAACACCTTTATTTAACCAGGTAGGCTAGTTGAGAACACCTTTATTTAACCAGGTAGGCTAGTTGAGAACACCTTTATTTAACCAGGTAGGCTAGTTGAGAACACCTTTATTTAACCAGGTAGGCCAGTTGAGAACACCTTTATTTAACCAGGTAGGCTAGTTGAGAACACCTTTATTTAACCAGGTAGGCTAGTTGAGAACACCTTTATTTAACCAGGTAGGCTAGTTGAGAACACCTTTATTTAACCAGTTAGGCTAGTTGAGAACACCTTTATTTAACCAGGTAGGCTAGTTGAGAACACCTTTATTTAACCAGGTAGGCTAGTTGAGAACACCTTTATTTAACCAGGTAGGCTAGTTGAGAACACCTTTATTTAACCAGGTAGGCTAGTTGAGAACACCTTTATTTAACCAGGTAGGCTAGTTGAGAACACCTTTATTTAACCAGGTAGGCTAGTTGAGAACACCTTTATTTAACCAGGTAGGCTAGTTGAGAACACCTTTATTTAACCAGGTAGGCCAGTTGAGAACACCTTTATTTAACCAGGTAGGCTAGTTGAGAACACCTTTATTTAACCAGGTAGGCTAGTTGAGAACACCTTTATTTAACCAGGTAGGCTAGTTGAGAACACCTTTATTTAACCAGGTAGGCCAGTTGAGAACACCTTTATTTAACCAGGTAGGCTAGTTGAGAACACCTTTATTTAACCAGGTAGGCTAGTTGAGAACACCTTTATTTAACCAGGTAGGCTAGTTGAGAACACCTTTATTTAACCAGGTAGGCTAGTTGAGAACACCTTTATTTAACCAGGTAGGCCTGTTGAGAACACCTTTATTTAACCAGGTAGGCTAGTTGAGAACACCTTTATTTAACCAGGTAGGCTAGTTGAGAACACCTTTATTTAACCAGGTAGGCTAGTTGAGAACACCTTTATTTAACCAGGTAGGCTAGTTGAGAACACCTTTATTTAACCAGGTAGGCTAGTTGAGAACACCTTTATTTAACCAGGTAGGCTAGTTGAGAACACCTTTATTTAACCAGGTAGGCCAGTTGAGAACACCTTTATTTAACCAGGTAGGCTAGTTGAGAACACCTTTATTTAACCAGGTAGGCTAGTTGAGAACACCTTTATTTAACCAGGTAGGCTAGTTGAGAACACCTTTATTTAACCAGGTAGGCTAGTTGAGAACACCTTTATTTAACCAGGTAGGCTAGTTGAGAACAAGTTCTCATTTGCAACTGCGACCTGGCCAAGCATAGCAGTATGAGCAGACAACACAGAGTTACACATGGAGTAAACAATTAACAAGTCAATAACACAGTAGAAAAAAGGGGAGTCTATATATACATTGTGTGCAAAAGGCATGAGAAGGTAGGCAAATAATTACAATTATGCAGATTAACACTGGAGTGATAAATGATCAGATGGTTATGTACAGGTAGAGATATTGGTGTGCAAAAGAGCAGAAAAATAAAAATAAATAAATAAAAACAGTATGGGGATGAGGTAGGTGAAAATGGGTGGGCTATTTACCAATAGACTATGTACAGCTGCAGCGATCGGTTAGCTGCTCAGATAGCAGATGTTTGAAGTTGGTGAGGGAGATAAAAGTCTCCAACTTCAGCGATTTTTGCAATTCGTTCCAGTCACAGGCAGCAGAGAACTGGAACGAAAGGCGGCCAAATGAGGTGTTGGCTTTAGGGATGATCAGTGAGATACACCTGCTGGAGCGCGTGCTACGGATGGGTGTTGCCATCGTAACCAGTGAACTGAGATAAGGCGGAGCTTTACCTAGCATGGACTTGTAGATGACCTGGAGCCAGTGGGTCTGGCGACGAATATGTAGCGAGGGCCAGCCGACTAGAGCATACAAGTCGCAGTGGTGGGTGGTATAAGGTGCTTTAGTGACAAAACGGATGGCACTGTGATAAACTGCATCCAGTTTGCTGAGTAGAGTGTTGGAAGCAATTTTGTAGATGACGTCGCCGAAGTCGAGGATCGGTAGGATAGTCAGTTTTACTAGGGTAAGTTTGGCGGCGTGAGTGAAGGAGGCTTTGTTGCGGAATAGAAAGCCGACTCTTGATTTGATTTTCGATTGGAGATGTTTGATATGGGTCTGGAAGGAGAGTTTAGAGTCTAGCCAGACACCTAGGTACTTATAGATGTCCACATATTCAAGGTCGGAACCATCCAGGGTGGTGATGCTGGTCAGGCGTGCGGGTGCAGGCAGCGAACGGTTGAAAAGCATGCATTTGGTTTTACTAGCGTTTAAGAGCAGTTGGAGGCCACGGAAGGAGTGCTGTATGGCATTGAAGCTCGTTTGGAGGTTAGATAGCACAGTGTCCAAGGACGGGCCGGAAGTATATAGAATGGTGTCGTCTGCGTAGAGGTGGATCAGGGAATCGCCCGCAGCATGAGAAACATCATTGATATATACAGAGAAAAGAGTCGGCCCGAGAATTGAACTCTGTGGCACCCCCATAGAGACTGCCAGAGGACCGGACAGCATGCCCTCCGATTTGACACACTGAACTCTGTCTGCAAAGTAATTGGTGAACCAGGCAAGGCAGTCATCCGAAAAACCGAGGCTACTGAGTCTGCCGATAAGAATACGGTGATTGACAGAGTCGAAAGCCTTGGCAAGGTCTATGAAGACGGCTGCACAGTACTGTCTTTTATCGATGGCGGTTATGATATCGTTTAGTACCTTGAGCGTGGCTGAGGTACACCCGTGACCGGCTCGGAAACCAGATTGCACAGCGGAGAAGGTACGGTGGGATTCAAGATGGTCAGTGACCTGTTTGTTGACTTGGCTTTCGAAGACCTTAGATAGGCAGGGCAGGATGGATATAGGTCTGTAACAGTTTGGGTCCAGGGTGTCGCCCCCTTTGAAGAGGGGGATGACTGCGGCAGCTTTCCAATCCTTGGGGATCTCAGACGATATGAAAGAGAGGTTGAACAGGCTGGTAATAGGGGTTGCGACAATGGCGGCGGATAGTTTCAGGAATAGAGGGTCCAGGTCTATGTTGTGTTACCAACCTAACTGACACTACCTGTCTATGTTGTGTTACCAACCTAACTGACACTACCTGTCTATGTTGTGTTACCAACCTAACTGACACTACCTGTCTATGTTGTGTTACCAACCTAACTGACACTACCTGTCTATGTTGTGTTACCAACCTAACTGACACTACCTGTCTATGTTGTGTTACCAACCTAACTGACACTACCTGTCTATGTTGTGTTACCAACCTAACTGACACTACCTGTCTATGTTGTGTTACCAACCTAACTGACACTACCTGTCTATGTTGTGTTACTAACCTAACTGACACTACCTGTTATTGTTGTGTTACCAACCTAACTGACACTACCTGTCTATGTTGTGTTACCAACCTAACTGACACTACCTGTCTATGTTGTGTTACCAACCTAACTGACACTACCTGTCTATGTTGTGTTACCAAATTCAGCGGTTCTCAAACTTTTGGGTCCGGGGACCCCTTTCGTGAATTCATAACCAGAACACAACTCAGGAGAGATTAAAGAAGGGAGTTTTACTATGACTTCGGCAGTGCATGACCGGACGAACCAAGTCTCGGGCGCTGGGAAGGAACATTTTAAAGGCCCCTCATCTGAGAGCAGTTTTATACAAATTTTTACAGTTTTAAAGTTTAAATTACATTTATGTTTGAGTAAATACATTTTGAGTAAATACATTTTGAGGAAATACAAGAAGAATTGAGTTAAACCATGTATAATTAATTGGTGGAGTACTGTGGATACCAATATCCCTGTGAGCCTCCCAGGCCCATGTTGCCCAGGGTTAAGAATTTACATTGTTGATTAAAAAAAATATGACATTGTATTGAACACTGAACAAAAATATAAATGCAAAATGGAAAGTGTTGGTCCCATGTTTCATGAGCTGAAATAAAAGATCCCAGAAATTACGAACAAAGTTTATTTATCTCAAATATTGTGCACAAATGTGTTTACATCCTTGCTTGTGAGCATTTCTCCTTTGCCAAGATAATCCATCCACCTGACAGGTGTGGCATATCAAGAAGCTGATTAAACAGCATGAACATTACACAGGTGCACCTTGTGCTGTGAAAGGCCACTCAAAAATGTGCAGTTTTGTCACACAACACAATGCCACAGATGTCACAAGTTTTGAGGGAGCGTGCAATTGGCATAATGACTTCAGGAATATCCACCAGCGCTGTTGCCAGAGAATTTAATGTTAATTTCTCTACCATAAGCCACCTCCAACGTCGTTTCAGATTATTTGGCAGCCCAAACGCCCTCACAACAGCAGACCACGTCAGTTCAGGACCTCGACATCTGGCTTCTTCACCTGCGGGATCTGGGACTAGCCACCCGGACAGCTGATGAAACTGCTACTGTTATTTCTACACAAACTGTAAGAAACCGTCTCAGGGAAGCTCAACTGCGACCTGACTGCAGTTCGGCATCGTAACCAACATCAATATGGCAAATGTTCCACCTTCGATGGCCACTGGCACGCTGGCGAAGTGTGCTTTAATGGTATTGGCAGGCATAAGCTACGAAAAACAAACACAATTGCATTTCATCAAAGGCAGTTTGAATGCACAAAGAATCCGTTACGAGATCCTGAGGCCCGTTGTCGTGCCATTCATCAGCCGCCATCACCTCATGTTTCAGCATGATAATGCACGGCCCCATGTCGCAAGGATCTGTACACAATTCCTGGAAGCTGAAAATATCCCACTTCTTCCATGGCCTGCGTACTCACCAGACATGTCAAATTGCCATCGATAAAATGCAATTGTGTTTGTTGTTCGTAGCTTATCCCTGCCCCATATCATAACCCCACCACCACCATGGGGCACTCTGTTCACAACGGTGACATCAGCAAACCGCTCACCCACAAGATGCAATACACACTGTCTGCCCGGTACAGTTGAAACCAGGATTCATCCATTAAGAGCACACTTCTCCAGCGTGCCAGTGGCCATCGAAGGTGGAACATTTGCCATAATGATGTCTGTTACGATGCCGAACTGCAGTCAGGTCAAGACCCTGGTGAGGACGACGATGTGCTTCCCTGAGACGGTTTCTGACAGTTTGTGCAGAAATTCTTCGGTTAAAGGAAACCCACAGTTTCATCAGCTGTCCCGGTGGCTGGTCTCAGATGATGAAGAAGATGGATGTGGAGGTCC
Source organism: Oncorhynchus mykiss (assembly GCF_013265735.2). NCBI lineage: Eukaryota > Metazoa > Chordata > Actinopteri > Salmoniformes > Salmonidae > Oncorhynchus > Oncorhynchus mykiss. Next base: position 65,017,566 of record NC_048583.1, read on the forward strand.
TGGGTTGGCGTGGTTACACATGGTCTGCTGTTGTGAGGCCGGTTGGACGACCAAATTATAATAAACGACGTTGGAGGCGGCTTATGGTAGAGAAATGAACATTAAATTATCTGGCAACAGCTCTGGTGGACATTCCTGCAGTCAGCAGGCCAATTGCACGCTCCCTCAAAACTTGTGACATCTGTGGCCATTGTGTTGTGTGACAAAACTGCACATTTTTGAGTGACCTTTTATTGTCCCCAGCACAAGGTGCACCTGTGTAATGATCATACTGTTTAATCAGCTTCTTGATATGCCACACCTGTCAGGTGGAGGGATTATCTTGGCAAAGGAGAAATGCTCACTAGCAAGGATGTAAACAAATGTGTACACAAAATTGTAGAGAAATATGCTTTTTGTGAGTAAGGAACATTTCTGCGATCTTTAATCATTTCAGCTCGTGTTCCACTATGTATTTTTGTTCAGTGTATATAGAGAGAGATCTGATTTGTTCAACTGATACTACCCCTCTATGTCTCTCCTCTATGTCTCTCCTCTATGTCCTAACTGATACTACCCCTCTATGTCTCTCCTCTATGTCCTAACTGATACTACCCCTCTATGTCTCTCCTCTATGTCTCTCCTCTATTGTCTCTCCTCTATGTCCTAACTGATACTACCCCTCTATGTCTCTCCTCTATGTCTCTCCTCTATGTCCTAACTGATACTACCCCTCTATGTCTCTCCTCTATGTCCTAACTGATACTACCCCTCTATGTCTCTCCTCTATGTCCTAACTGATACTACCCCTCTATGTCTCTCCTCTATGTCCTAACTGATACTACCCCTCTATGTCTCTCCTCTATGTCCTAACTGATACTACCCCTCTATGTCTCTCCTCTATGTCCTAACTGATACTACCCCTCTATGTCTCTCCTCTATGTCCTAACTGATACTACCCCTCTATGTCTCTCCTCTATGTCCTAACTGATACTACCCCTCTATGTCTCTCCTCTATGTCCTAACTGATACTACCCCTCTATGTCTCTCCTCTATGTCCTAACTGATACTACCCCTCTATGTCTCTCCTCTATGTCCTAACTGATACTACCCCTCTATGTCTCTCCTCTATGTCCTAACTGATACTACCCCTCTATGTCTCTCCTCTATGTCTCTCCTCTATGTCCTAACTGATACTACCCCTCTATGTCTCTCCTCTATGTCTCTCCTCTATCTCCTAACTGATAATACCCCTCTATGTCTCTCCTCTATGTCTCTCCTCTGTCTCTCCTCTATGTCTCTCCTCTATGTCTCTCCTCTATCTCCTAACTGATAATACCCCTCTATGTCTCTCCTCTGTCTCTCCTCTATTGTCTCTCCTCTATGTCTCTTCTCTATGTCCTAACTGATAATACCTCTCTATGTCTCTCCTCTATGTCCTAACTGATAATACCCCTCTATGTCTCTCCTCTATGTCTCTCCTCTATGTCTCTCCTCTATGTCTCTCCTCTGTCTCTCCTCTATGTCTCTCCTCTATGTCTCCCCTCTATGTCCTAACTGATACTACCCCTCTATGTCTCTCCTCTATGTCTCTCCTCTATGTCCTAACTGATACTACCCCTCTATGTCTCTCCTCTATGTCTCTCCTCTATGTCCTAACTGATACTACCCCTCTATGTCTCTCCTCTATGTCTCTCCTCTATGTCTCTCCTCTATGTCTCTCCTCTGTCTCTCCTCTATGTCCTAACTGATACTACCCCTCTATGTCTCACCTCTATGTCTCCCCTCTGTCTCTCCTCTATGTCTCTCCTCTGTCTCTCCTCTATGTCCTAACTGATACTACCCCTCTATGTCTCACCTCTATGTCTCCCCTCTATGTCTCTCCTCTATGTCTCTCCTCTATGTCTCTCCTCTATGTCTCTCCTCTGTCTCTCCTCTATGTCCTAACTGATACTACCCCTCTATGTCTCACCTCTATGTCTCCCCTCTATGTCTCCCCTCTATGTCTCTCCTCTATGTCTCTCCTCTATGTCTCTCCTCTATGTCCTAACTGATACTACCCCTCTATGTCTCTCCTCTATGTCTCTCCTCTATGTCTCTCCTCTATGTCTCTCCTCTATGTCCTAACTGATACTACCCCTCTATGTCTCTCCTCTATGTCTCTCCTCTATGTCCTAACTGATACTACCCCTCTATGTCTCTCCTCTATGTCTCTCCTCTATGTCCTAACTGATACTACCCCTCTATGTCTCTCCTCTATGTCTCTCCTCTATGTCCTAACTGATACTACCCCTCTATGTCTCTCCTCTATGTCTCCCCTCTATGTCCTAACTGATACTACCCCTCTATGTCTCTCCTCTATGTCTCTCCTCTATGTCCTAACTGATAATATCCCTCTATGTCTCTCCTCTATGTCTCTCCTCTATTGTCTCTCCTCTATGTCTCTTCTCTATGTCCTAACTGATAATACCTCTCTATGTCTCTCCTCTATGTCCTAACTGATACTACCCCTCTATGTCTCCCCTCTATGTCTCTCCTCTATGTCTCCCCTCTATGTCTCTCCTCTATGTCTCTCCTCTATGTCCTAACTGATACTACCCCTCTATGTCTCTCCTCTATGTCTCTCCTCTATGTCCTAACTGATAATACCCCTCTATGTCTCTCCTCTATGTCCAGTGGCTCCAGCTGACCATGTATGCCTAGATTTCCAGAAAGGTGTTCTCAGCCAATCGGCCTCTCTGGTGACACCCACCCAACGTGAAGAACAGAGGCGAACTACCAGCATTTACCTCAGTCGTGACAGTGCCAGACCGTAGCGCTAACCCTGCCAGTACCACATCCACCACCTTCGTCCTGTTCACCTCACGTCATCCCCCAGTCCTCACAATAGACTGCTACTCTTACCAGTCCATACTACTTACAACTCCATCACATCCTTCTCCATCTCTCTCTCCCTCCAACCTTCTCCATCTCTCTCTCTCTCTCTCCCTCTAACCTTCTCCTTCCCCATCTCTCTCTCCCTCTAACCTTCTCCTTCCCCATCTCACTCTCTCTCTCTCCCTCTAACCTTCTCCATCTCTCTCTCCCTCTAACCTTCTCCTTCCCCATCTCCCTCTCTCTCTAACCTTCTCCTTCCATCTCTCTCTCCCTCTAACCTTCTCCTTCCCCATCTCACTCTCTCTCTAACCTTCTCCTTCCCCATCTCACACTCTCTCTAACCTTCTCCTTCCATCTCTCTCTCCCTCTAACCTTCTCCTTCCGCATCTCACTCTCTCTCTAACCTTCTCCTTACCCATCTCCCTCTCCCTCTAACCTTCTCCATCTCTCTCTCCCTCTAACATTCTCCTTCCCCATCTCCCTCTCCCTCTAACCTTCTCCATCTCTCTCTCCCTCTAACCTTCTCCATCTCTCTCTCCCTCTAACATTCTCCTTCCCCATCTCTCTCTCACTCTAACCTTCTCCTTCCCCATCTCTCTCTCCCTCTAACCTTCTCCTTCTTTCTCTCCCTCTAACCTTCTCCTTCTCTCTCCCTCTAACCTTCTCCTTCCCTCTCTCTCTCCCTCTAACCTTCTCTTTCCCCATCTCTCTCTCCCTCTAACCTTCTCCTTCCCCATCTCTCTCTCCCTCTAACCTTCTCCTTCCCCATCTCACTCTCTCTCTCTCCCTCTAACCTTCTCCATCTCTCTCTCCCTCTAACCTTCTCCTTCCCCATCTCACTCTCTCTCTAACCTTCTCCTTCCCCATCTCACTCTCTCGCTAACCTTCTCCTTCCATCTCTCTCTCCCTCTAACCTTCTCCTTCCCCATCTCTCTCTCCCTCTAACATTCTCCTTCCCCATCTCTCTCTCACTCTAACCTTCTCCTTCCCCATCTCTCTCTCCCTCTAACCTTCTTCTTTCTCTCCCTCTAACCTTCTCCTTCTCTCTCTCCCTCTAACCTTCTCCTTCCCTCTCTCTCTCCCTCTAACCTTCTCTTTCCCCATCTCTCTCTCCCTCTAACCTTCTCCTTCCCCATCTCTCTCTCCCTCTAACCTTCTCCTTCCCCATCTCACTCTCTCTCTAACCTTCTCCTTCCCCATCTCACTCTCTCGCTAACCTTCTCCTTCCATCTCTCTCTCCCTCTAACCTTCTCCTTCCCCATCTCTCTCTCCCTCTAACATTCTCCTTCCCCATCTCTCTCTCACTCTAACCTTCTCCTTCCCCATCTCTCTCTCCCTCTAACCTTCTTCTTTCTCTCCCTCTAACCTTCTCCTTCTCTCTCTCCCTCTAACCTTCTCCTTCCCTCTCTCTCTCCCTCTAACCTTCTCTTTCCCCATCTCTCTCTCCCTCTAACCTTCTCCTTCCCCATCTCTCTCTCCCTCTAACCTGCTCCTTCCCCATCTCTCTCTCCCTCTAACCTTCTCCTTCTCTCTCTCCCTCTAACCTTCTCCATCTCTCTCTCCCTCTAACCTGCTCCTTCCCCATCTCTCACTCCCTCTAACCTTCTCCTTCCCTCTCTCTCTCCCTCTAACCTGCTCCTTCCCCATCTCTCACTCCCTCTAACCTTCTCCTTCCCTCTCTCTCTCCCTCTAACCTTCTCCTTCCCTCTTCACTAGGTCTCAGGTTTCTCTCGTTTCCTCTCCTAACCATGTCCATTTCCCAGTATTACTGAAATGTCAGTCTCTTCTGAATCGGCATTTTTTGTATTTTTTATTTACAGACCCCCCCCCTCCTTACCACATGTACAAGTCTTTCTCTCAGGCATCCAACACACACAACCTCTCTTTTTCTGTCATGATACCAGAGTGAGGTATCAGAGCCACTGCTTCATGATCCATCAAATATCCATCTTTTCAAATATTCACTGTTTCATTCCTCTGGGAAAATCTGCGCCTGGCGTTCAAAGCCTTTTGCCTGCTGGCTAATCGAACCCTCCTCTATAATACCTAATGTCGTATGTTTCCCACCCGATATCAACCCTACCCAGCGTGGTGCTCTGCCAAGCCTCTTCTCCACATCGCTCCAGTGAAGACCACAGTTCTCCAATGGACAACGGAGGGACTGGAGACGTGGTGGAAAAGGACCAGTGCTTCTTTCCTTCAGTTTCAGGCTTCCTGACCCAGAACCAGCCAGTCGGTCCGTGGGAACCGGAATAATCCCCCTATCAGGTTCTGAAACACTGATACACAGATTCGACAGAAAAGTGTCTGTAGAATCTGTCAGTCCTACCAATGGACCAATGAGACTGACATAGAACAGACAGAACCGGCTAAGAACACTACTCCTCCTCCTTACCCTCCGCTGTACAACCAGGACCATGTAGAAGCCTCCTTAGCTCCTCCTCCTCCTCCTCCTCCTCCGCTGAACAACCAGGACCAGGCTGAAGCCTCCCTAGCTCCTCCTCCTCCTCCTCCTCCTCCTCCGCTGTACGACCAGGACCAGGCTGAAGCCTCCCTAGTTCCTCCTCCTCCTCCGCTGAACGACCAGGACCAGGCAGAAGCCTCCCTAGTTCCTCCTCCTCCTCCTCCTCCTCCTCCGCTGAACAACCAGGACCAGGCTGAAGCCTCCCTAGTTCCTCCTCCTCCTCCGCTGAACGACCAGGACCAGGCAGAAGCCTCCCTAGTTCCTCCTCCTCCTCCTCCTCTTCCGCTGTACGACCAAGACCAGGCTGAAGCCTCCCTAGTTCCTCCTCCTCCTCCTCCTCCTCCTCCGCTGAACAACCAGGACCAGGCTGAAGCCTCCCTAGCTCCTCCTCCTCCTCCTCCTCCTCCTCCGCTGAACAACCAGGACCAGGCTGAAGCCTCCCTAGCCTGGTGAAGAGCTCCCTACAGGGTGGGTTCAACGTATGAAGACGTGAATATGACTATGGGTTGGACTGTTTTTTTTTGTGGTTTCATACTAAAGCTTCGGTCAAATGAGTGTAATGCATTTTTAAACATTTTAACCCAATAAATAATTGTGTAGTTATTGGTTGCTCTGCTTGTATCCGTAGTTCTCCAGTGAATTCGAGGATATTTCTCAAAAACAGTCAAATCTGTTGAAGTGAGCTAAACCGCTGTTCAGTCAGAGTCCTTTTAGTTCAAGACATTCTTATCAAGCACATACACAACTACAAATGAAAGACAAAATAAAACAGAGGCTTGTATTATGTTGCAAATATAAACATATATATATATATAATTTATATTTCAAGGTTTGTTCTATTTGATAACGTTCTCTAATAAAATATCTGTAGCACAACCGGTCGGCAAAAACTGGTTAACAAATTGATCGTAGAAACTCGGGGATGATCAGATTAAAGGACCGGGGGTATGTTTTGCCTCAGATAATAGGGGAGGAGTTTAGGTTACACGTCTGTAGGTATCTCTTCCTGAAGATGACGACCTCTGTTAGAGATCACAGGTTGACCAGAGAGAGACCTCAGCACAACACACACCTTCAACAACCCCCCGCGTGTGTACAACCCGGAGCTGCCCACTACACGGATAAGGTGTCACAACGACCAGATCATTGGTTGAACATTCTTTCACATTGATATAAAATATAATTATGTGTGTTTTTTAATACAATAACAGAAAAAAAGTTTGGTGCGCGATGATGCATCAGCTTGGTTCGTGTCATGTGTGTCATCAGAGGTGCTTTGAGGTATGGCGTGGGAATTGGGTCCTGATTCTGTTCCTCAATCTCTTCAACCCCTCAACATACCATCTTCCTCTCTACACAAACAGTCATCCTTCAAAACAAACATTTACTTACTGTGTGTTAGCCTCCCTGCTCTACTTAAACAAACACTTACTGTGGGATAGCCTCCCTGCTCTATTTAAACAAACACTTACTGTGGGACTTACTTACTGTGGGACTTACTTACTGTGGGATAGCCTCCCTGCTCTACTTAAACAAACACTTACTGTGGGATAACCTCCCTGCTCTATTTAAACAAACACTTACTGTGGGACTTACTTACTGTGGGATAGCCTCACTACTCTATTTAAACAAACACTTACTGTGGGACTTACTTACTGTGGGATAGCCTATCTACTCTATTTAAACAAACACTTACTGTGGGACTTACTTACTGTGGGATAGCCTCCCTGCTCTATTTAAACAAACACTTCCTGTGGGACTTACTTACTGTGGGACTTACTTACTGTGGGATAGCCTCACTACTCTATTTAAACAAACACTTACTGTGGGAGTTACTTACTGTGGGATATCCTCCCTGCTCTATTTAAACAAACACTTACTGTGGGATAGTCTCCCTGCTCTATTTAAACAAACACTTACTGTGGGACTTACTTACTGTGGGACTTACTTACTGTGGGATAGCCTCCCTGCTCTATTTAAACAAACACTTACTGTGGGATAGCCTCCCTGCTCTACTTAAACAAACACTTACTGTGGGATATCCTCCCTGCTCTACTTAAACAAGCACTTACTGTGGGATAGCCTCCCTGCTCTATTTAAACAAACACTTACTGTGGGACTTACTTACTGTGGGATAGCCTCACTGCTCTATTTAAACAAACACTTACTGTGGGACTTACTTACTGTGGGACTTACTTACTGTGGGATAGCCTCCCTGCTCTACTTAAACAAACACTTACTGTGGGATAACCTCCCTGCTCTATTTAAACAAACACTTACTGTGGGACTTACTTACTGTGGGATAGCCTCACTACTCTATTTAAACAAACACTTACTGTGGGACTTACTTACGGTGGGATAGCCTCACTACTCTATTTAAACAAACACTTACTGTGGGACTTACTTACTGTGGGATAGCCTATCTACTCTATTTAAACAAACACTTACTGTGGGACTTACTTACTGTGGGATAGCCTCCCTGCTCTATTTAAACAAACACTTCCTGTGGGACTTACTTACTGTGGGACTTACTTACTGTGGGATAGCCTCACTACTCTATTTGAACAAACACTTACTGTGGGACTTACTTACTGTGGGACTTACTTACTGTGGGACTTACTTACTTACTGTGGGATAGCCTCACTACTCTATTTAAACAAACACTTACTGTGGGACTTACTTACTGTGGGACTTACTTACTGTGGGATAGCCTCACTACTCTATTTAAACAAACACTTACTGTGGGAGTTACTTACTGTGGGATATCCTCCCTGCTCTATTTAAACAAACACTTACTGTGGGATAGTCTCCCTGCTCTATTTAAACAAACACTTACTGTGGGACTTACTTACTGTGGGACTTACTTACTGTGGGATAGCCTCCCTGTTCTATTTAAACAAACACTTACTGTGGGATAGCCTCCCTGCTCTACTTAAACAAACACTTACTGTGGGATATCCTCCCTGCTCTACTTAAACAAGCACTTACTGTGGGATATCCTCCCTGCTCTACTTAAACAAGCACTTACTGTGGGATAGCCTCCCTACTCTATTTAAACAAACACTTACTGTGGGACTTACTTACTGTGGGATAGCCTCCCTACTATATTTAAACAAACACTTACTGTGGGACTTACTTACTGTGGGACTTACTTACTGTGGGATAGCCTCACTACTCTATTTAAACAAACACTTACTGTGGGAGTTACTTACTGTGGGATATCCTCCCTGCTCTATTTAAACAAACACTTACTGTGGGATAGTCTCCCTGCTCTATTTAAACAAACACTTACTGTGGGACTTACTTACTGTGGGACTTACTTACTGTGGGATAGCCTCCCTGCTCTATTTAAACAAACACTTACTGTGGGATAGCCTCCCTGCTCTACTTAAACAAACACTTTCTGTGGGATGGCCTCCCTGCTCTATTTAAACAAACACTTACTGTGGGACTTACTTACTGTGGGATATCCTCACTACTCTATTTAAACAAACACTTACTGTGGGACTTACTTACTGTGGGACTTACTTACTGTGGGATATCCTCCCTGCTCTATTTAAACAAACACTTACTTACTGTGGGATAGCCTCACTACTCTATTTAAACAAACACTTACTGTGGGACTTACTTACTGTGGGATATCCTCCCTGCTCTATTTAAACAAACACTTACTTACTGTGGGATATCCTCCCTGCTCTATTTAAACAAACACTTACTGTGGGACTTACTTACTGTGGTATATCCTCCCTGCTCTATTTAAACAAACACTTACTGTGGGACTTACTTACTGTGGGACTTACTTACTGTGGGATAGCCTCCCTGCTCTATTTAAACACTTACTTACTGTGGGATAGCCTCCCTGCTCTATTTAAACAAACACTTACTGTGGGATATCCTCCCTGCTCTATTTAAACACTTACTTACTGTGGGATAGCCTCACTACTCTATTTAAACAAACACTTACTGTGGGACTTACTTACTGTGGGATATCCTCCCTGCTCTATTTAAACAAACACTTACTGACTGTGGGATATCCTCCCTGCTCTATTTAAACAAACACTTACTGTGGGACTTACTTACTGTGGGATATCCTCACTGCTCTATTTAAACAAACACTTACTTCCTGTGGGACTTACTTACTGTGGGATATCCTCCCTGCTCTATTTAAACAAACACTTACTTACTGTGGGACTTACTTACTGTGGGATATCCTCCCTGCTCTATTTAAACAAACACTTACTTACTGTGGGATAGCCTCCCTACTCTATTTAAACAAACACTTACTGTGGGACTAACTTACTGTGGGACTTACTTACTGTGGGACTTACTTACTGTGGGATAGCCTCCCTGCTCTATTTAAACAAACACGCACATTCTGGATGCCTTCCACAAAAGATTCACAGCAATACCCAATAATTACTAGTAAGTACAATCCCACTCATTCATATGAGTTAAATAAAGGTGAAATAAAATAAACTAACAAACAGGGATTACTTTGAATTTTTATCACGTCTGTCTCAACAATGAGGACAAATGATCTACCATCATCATACACACCTGTTCACGTATAGGAACACAGTGAACCGACACTAGAAAATATAATAGAACCGTCACTAGAACACATTCTAGAACCATCACTAGAACACATTATAGAATCGACACTAGAAAATATTATAGATCCGTCACTAGAACACATTCTAGAACCATCACTAGAACACATTATAGAACCGTCAGTAGAACACATTCTAGAATCGTCAGTAGAACACATTCTAGAACCGTCAGTAGAACACATTCTAGAATCGTCAGTAGAACACATCCTAGAACCGTCACTAGAACATATTCTAGAACACACACCGTTAGGTCTCTGTGTTCTTCAGTTTTCCATCACTGCAAAACCGAATCTCAGAATGGCAATCTCAGACCACAACACGTCACACTATCCTTCAACAAACGTTAAAATATCAGGGAGCAACAACAGAAAATTCAGATAGAACCACTTTAAAAAAAAACACTATTGCAAACATCATCAAAATTTGTAATTATCACTCAACAACTGACATGTGGAAATACTCTTAAAATGAAAAACTCCTTAAAACACGAGTAATTACACTCCATTGTACTGAAATATGAAAAAAATGGACCACGACTTGACACCTTAGAGAGGTTTCAAATCTTAATTTATCTACTCTGTGACTGGCTAGCCTAGTCGGGTGAATAAGCGAATCACGGTTGAAAGCAAAGAGGTTATATGACAAGAAGAAAGCAAAAGGTTACATGACTAAAATAAACCAAGAGGTTACATGACTAAAATAAACCAAGTGGTTAAATGACTAAAATAAACCAAAAGGTTAAATGACTAAAATAAACCAAGAGGTTACATGACAAGACGAAACCAAGAGGTTAAATGACTAAAATAAACCCAAGAGGTTACATGACAAGACGAAACCAAGAGGTTAAATTACTATAATAAACCAAGAGGTTAAATACTATAATAAACCAAGAGGTTAAATTACTATAATAAACCAAGAGGTTAAAGTACTATAATAAACCAAGAGGTTACATGACAAGACGAAACCAAGAGGTTAAATGACTAAAATAAACCAAGAGGTTACATGACAAGATGAAACCAAGAGGTTAAATTACTATAATAAACCAAGAGGTTAAATTACTATAATAAACCAAGAGGTTACATGACTAAAATAAATCAAGAGGTTACATGACAAGACGAAACCAAGAGGTTAAATACTATAATAAACCAAGAGGTTACATGACAAGACGAAACCAAGAGGTTAAAGTACTATAATAAACCAAGAGGTTACATGACAAGACGAAACCAAGAGGTTAAAGTACTATAATAAACCAAGAGGTTACATGACAAGACGAAACCAAGAGGTTAAATTACTATAATAAACCAAGAGGTTAAATACTATAATAAACCAAGAGGTTAAATTACTATAATAAACCAAGAGGTTAAAGTACTATAATAAACCAAGAGGTTACATGACAAGACGAAACCAAGAGGTTAAATTACTATAATAAACCAAGAAGTTACATGACAAGACGAAACCAAGAGGTTAAATTACTATAATAAACCAAGAGGTTAAATACTATAATAAACCAAGAGGTTACATGACAAGATGAAACCAAGAGGTTAAATTACTATAATAAACCAAGAGGTTACATGACAAGACGAAACCAAGAGGTTAAATGACTAAAATAAACCAAGAGGTTAAATTACTATAATAAACCAAGAGGTAATATGACTAAAATAAACCAAGAGGTTAAATTACTATAATAAACCAAGAGGTTACATGACAAGACGAAACCAAGAGGTTAAATTACTATAATAAACCAAGAGGTTAAATACTATAATAAACCAAGAGGTTAAATTACTATAATAAACCAAGAGGTTAAATTACTATAATAAACCAAGAGGTTACATGACAAGACGAAACCAAGAGGTTAAATTACTATAATAAACCAAGAGGTTATATGACTAAAATAAATCAAGAGGTTAAATTACTAAAATTAACACAACAAGACACTAGCATCCCGACTTCACTCCAAACACAACAAGACACTAGCATCCTGACTTCACTCCAAACACAACAAGACACTAGCATCCCGACTTCACTCCAAACACAACAAGACACTAGCATCCTGACTTCACTCCAAACACAACAAGACACTAGCATCCCGACTTCACTCCAAACACAACAAGACACTAGCATCCTGACTTCACTCCAAACACAACAAGACACTAGCATCCTGACTTCACTCCAAACACAACAAGATACTAGCATCCCGACTTCACAACAAGACACTAGCATCCCAACTTCACTCCAAACACAACAAGACACTAGCATCCCGACTTCACAACAAGACACTAGCATCCCAACTTCACTCCAAACACAACAAGACACTAGCATCCCAACTTCACTCCAAACACAACAAGACACTAGCATCCCAACTTCACTCCAAACTACAACAAAACACTAGCATCCCGACTTCACAACAAGACACTAGCATCCCAACTTCACAACAAGACACTAGCATCCCAACTTCACTCCAAACACAACAAGACACTAGCATCCCAACTTCACTCCAAACACAACAAGACACTAGCATCCCGACTTCACTCCAAACACAACAAGATACTAGCATCCCAACTTCACAACAAGACACAAGCCTCCCGACTTCACAACAAGACACTAGCTTCCCAACTTCACTCCAAACACAACAAGACACTAGCATCCCAACTTCACTCCAAACACAACAAGACACTAGCATCCCGACTTCACTCCAAACACAACAAGACACTAGCATCCCGACTTCACTCCAAACACAACAAGACACTAGCATCCCGACTTCACTCCAAACACAACAAGATACTAGCATCCCAACTTCACAAGACACAAGCCTCCCGACTTCACAACAAGACACTAGCATCCCAACTTCACTCCAAACACAACAAGATTCTAGCATCCCGACTTCACTCCAAACACAACAAGACACTAGCATCCCAACTTCACAACAAGACACTAGCATCCCAACTTCACTCCAAACACAACAAGACACTAGCATCCCGAATTCCCTCCAAACACTCACAAAAAAACACATCTTTTCACCCATGCCATACAGTAGCAAACAATGTATTTTTGTGTGTATCTGCAAATGTTTCAATAGAAAAACATAACAATGGCTCTCATACCTGGAGACAAGTTTATTTTCTTTGTTAACAATCAGTCAGTCAGTTAGTCCTGTGTTCCTTTGTCTTACTTGGTCAGTGGTTGGAGCAACTGCCACTAGGCAGGGTTTATTCATTCGTGATGAGAGAACCATGGACAAGAAGAGATGTGTTAGTTGGCAAAAAACTAGAACACTACACATCTCATAACAAAACAACAGGTTGGATTCCAAACCTGGACGACGCTGGGCCAATTGTGCGCCGCCCTATGGGACTCTCTATCACGGCCGGATGTGATGCAGCCTGGATTCGAACCAGGGTCTGTAGTGACGCCTCCCAACCGCTGCGCCACTCGGGAGCCCCTATATCTTACTGTGTGCTGGTCTCACCACCTCCTGGGTCTGCATAGCTACTTCCTGTTAATTTATACTCCTATCACCACCACCTGAATCTGCATAGCTACTTCCTGTTAATTTATACTCCTATCACCACCTCCTGAATCTGCATAGCTACTTCCTGTTAATTTATACTCCTATCACCACCTCCTGAATCTGCATAGCTACTTCCTGTTAATTTATACTCCTATCACCACCTCCTGAATCTGCATAGCTACTTCCTGTTACTTTATACTCTTATCACCACCTCCTGAATCTGCATAGCTACTTCCTGTTACTTTATAGTCTTATCACCACCTCCTCCTATGTCATGCCCTGACCTTAGTTATCTTTGTTTTCTTTATTATTTTGGTTAGGTCCGAGTGTGACGAGGGTGGTATGTGTGTTTTATGTCTTGTCTAGGGTTTTTGTACTTCTATAGGGTTTTTGTACTTCTATGGGGTTTTGGTATTGTCTAGGTATATTTGTAGGTCTATGGTGGCTGTTTATCGTTGTCTCTGATTGGGGATCCTATTTAGGTTGCCATTTTTCCATTTGGTTTTGTGGGTTATTGTCTGTGTGTAGTTGCATGTCAGCACTCGTTGTTTATAGCGGCACGTTTGTTTTGTTGTTTTGTTAGTTTGTTTAAGTGTTATTTGTTTTAATAAAAGAATAATGTATTCCAATCACGTTGCACCTTGGTCTCCTCGTTACGACGAACGTGACACCCTGAATCTGCATAGCTACTTCCTGTTACTTTATACTCTTTTATCGCTGTGTCCTGGTCCCACAACCACCTGCTGTCACCTGCCTTTCCAATACATATTCCAGACTTGATGTGTTGTTGTCTGAGTGTTAGAAACTCTGTAAATGAAGAGGACTTGATGTGTTGTTGTCTGAGTGTTAGAAACTCTGTAAATGAAGAGGACTTGATGTGTTGTTGTCTGAGTGTTAGAAACTCTGTAAATGAAGAGGACTTGATGTGTTGTTGTCTGAGTGTTAGAAACTCTGTAAATGAAGAGGACTTGATGTGTTGTTGTGCGAGTGTTAGAAACTCTGTAAATGAAGAGGACTTGATGTGTTGTTGTCTGAGTGTTAGAAACTCTGTAAATGAAGAGGACTTGATGTGTTGTTGTCTGAGTGTTAGAAACTCTGTAAATGAAGAGGACTTGATGTGTTGTTGTCTGAGTGTTAGAAACTCTGTAAATGAAGAGGACTTGATGGGTTGTTGTCTGAGTGTTAGAAACTCTGTAAATGAAGAGGACTTGATGGGTTGTTGTCTGAGTGTTAGAAACTCTGTAAATGAAGAGGACTTGACGTGTATATTTTGAAAGATGAGATGTTGAAGAGTATAATAAATACTGCTTTGCTGTTACACACCCGGGAATCCAAATGTGTACTTCACATTTCCAAATCATAAAATTATTTTCATATAAAGTGTCAAAGTTTATGATCACTATGTTTGATGTTCAGTTACCAGATGACATGGAACACACTGGGTTGTTCTGAACAGAATGAGCCCGTTTGATGTTCAGTTACCAGATGACATGGAACACACTGGGTTGTTCTGAACAGAATGAGCCCGTTTGATGTTCAGTTACCAGATGACATGGAACACACTGGGTTGTTCTGAACAGAATGAGCCCGTTTGATGTTCAGTTACCAGATGACATGGAACACACTGGGTTGTTCTGAACAGAATGAGCCCGTTTGATGTTCAGTTACCAGATGACATGGAACACACTGGGTTGTTCTGAACAGAATGAGCCCGTTTGATGTTCAGTTACCAGATGACATGGAACACACTGGGTTGTTCTGAACAGAATGAGCCCGTTTGATGTTCAGTTACCAGATGACATGGAACACACTGGGTTGTTCTGAACAGAATGAGCCCGTTTGATGTTCAGTTACCAGATGACATGGAACACACTGGGTTGTTCTGAACAGAATGAGCCCGTTTGATGTTCAGTTACCAGATGACATGGAACACACTGGGTTGTTCTGAACAGAATGAGCCCGTTTGATGTTCAGTTACCAGATGACATGGAACACACTGGGTTGTTCTGAACAGAATGAGCCCGTTTGATGTTCAGTTACCAGATGACATGGAACACACTGGGTTGTTCTGAACAGAATGAGCCCGTTTGATGTTCAGTTACCAGATGACATGGAACACACTGGGTTGTTCTGAACAGAATGAGCCCGTTTGATGTTCAGTTACCAGATGACATGGAACACACTGGGTTGTTCTGAACAGAATGAGCCCGTTTGATGTTCAGTTACCAGATGACATGGAACACACTGGGTTGTTCTGAACAGAATGAGCCCGTTTGATGTTCAGTTACCAGATGACATGGAACACACTGGGTTGT
This sequence comes from Oncorhynchus mykiss, assembly GCF_013265735.2. Taxonomy (NCBI): domain Eukaryota; kingdom Metazoa; phylum Chordata; class Actinopteri; order Salmoniformes; family Salmonidae; genus Oncorhynchus; species Oncorhynchus mykiss. The sequence continues at coordinate 65,033,319 of NC_048583.1, forward strand.
TCTGAACAGAATGAGCCCGTTTGATGTTCAGTTACCAGATGACATGGAACACACTGGGTTGTTCTGAACAGAATGAGCCCGTTTGATGTTCAGTTACCAGATGACATGGAACACACTGGGTTGTTCTGAACAGAATGAGCCCGTTTGATGTTCAGTTACCAGATGACATGGAACACACTGGGGTGTTCTGAACAGAATGAGCCCGTTTGATGTTCAGTTACCAGATGACATGGAACACACTGGGTTGTTCTGAACAGAATGAGCCCGTTTGATGTTCAGTTACCAGATGACATGGAACACACTGGGTTGTTCTGAACAGAATGAGCCCGTTTGATGTTCAGTTACCAGATGACATGGAACACACTGGGTTGTTCTGAACAGAATGAGCCCATTTGTTTATGGTGAAGAAACTTCTCCACGGCAACACACCTGAATGCACTCAGGACTCCTTTCTACGCGCCCCGAAACGATGATCTGTTTGTCTGAACTGCCCTGTGAAAGCCTGACACTAAGATCCTATTTTATAACTTAGCTGGCCATGTTGGCAATATAACAAGCTTTCAAGTCATGCCCACTTGAACCAGACTGAGAATTTTATAATGGGAATGCAGGGTTGTGTTCCAAAACTAAACAACTACAAGAGTGCTTGCTGTAGTTCCTCAACGGCACAGCTAGGAGAGATCAACAAAGTACCTTATAGTTGAAGACTCTTCTTTGAGTCATAAAAGTGCATTGAACCGAGTTAGGAACTGTGAACACTTTGGAGAGGTGTGTGTCCACTTGGTGGCAACAGTTAAGACTGGCGCCAAGCCGAACACTGCTAGGTGAACTGAACTAGTGTGCTAGCATACTGCTTTAAAAGACCTTCACTTATAAAAACTAGAAAAAAGTGGCAATATACACTTCCTCAAAATAGTCAGAGTTAATCTAAGATAACTCAAGAAACCTGGCCCCTCTCAAGGCGTCTCAAGGAGGTTTGTCTGTCTCTCCTCAGACTGGAACACCCAGAAGAGGTGGAGGTTTGTCTGTCTCTCCTCAGACTGGAACACCCAGAGGAGGTTTGTCTGTCTCTCCTCAGACTGGAGCACCCAGAATAGGTGGAGGTTTGTCTGTCTCTCCTCAGACTGGGACACCCCGAGGGTGCCTCTCTGAGGGGTGTGGGTGAGCCTCCTTATGGGGCAGGGATGGGTAGGGAGACCAGCGACAGACCTTGTCTAGTTTAGGATTACTACCGAAAGCCTTGGGTCCCATATCCATCCCGCTGTTACGATCCCGTTCTGCTCTGCCTCCACTGCCTGGCCCTTCCTGGGTCACGTTGTGGTGTCCACCTGACCGTCTCGGTGGAGCAGATCGAAGGACCTGGCTGGTGAAGTCCCCCAGCTAGCATAGTGGATCTGGCCTGATTCCGGCTGAGAGTCGGGGCACTCGGCTGAGAGTCAGACATGTGGCCCGAGTCTGTGCCGCTTTCGGCAGTATTACTTATGGCTAGGATGCGGGGATTGGGGCTCGGGCTGATCCGGTGAGAGTTATCTGGCCCAAATGTATTACTTGGGGCTCTGGCCGATTGGGGCTACTCTCTGGCAGATGATTACATTTCATTATTTATTTATTTTCCCATATATTCCTCACCGCACAATTGGCCCAGCGTTGTCCGAGTTGGGGGAGGGTTTGGCCGGCCGGGATGTCCTTGTCCCATTGCGCTGTAGCTACTCCTGTGGCGGGCCGGGCGCATGCACATGGTCCCCAGGTGTATGTTGTTTCCTCCGACACCATTTTTTTTTTGGTGGATGGGTATAATTTGTATGTAAAAAATGTATAATAGTAATATTTAAAATGACTAAATCTGGTAATTTTGTTTACATTTATTTAAATTTGCATCGGGGCGCTTCTGGGGGGATGCTGGTGAGATGCCGGCAAAGTCGGCTGAATTCCGGTAGACGGTAACGGCCCGATGTACCTGGGCCGATTCTGGGCAGTCATTCATTTTGATTCCGGGCCGATTTAATCAGTTGCTTCTGGGTCGATTCCTCATTGCTAGCTGGGCCATCCTGTGCTGCTTAGCCCTTCCATCATCACAGGAAATAACTCCTTCAAGACTGTTGGAAAGGTATTCCAGGGGAAGCTGGTTGAGAGAATGCCTAGAATATGCAAAGCTGTCATCAAGGCAAAGGGTGGCAACTTTGAAGAATCTCAAATCTAAAAATACATATTTTGATTTAACACTTTTGTGTTATTTCATAGTTGTGATGTCATTACTATTATTATACAATGTAGTAAATATATATTTTTTAAATAAAGAAAACCCGTGGAATCACTAGTAGGTGTGTCCAAACGTTTGACCAGTACTGTAGTTAGAACCTGTTTTAGGAACATCTACCCCAAAATAGTTCACCTTCTTTATTACTTTACCAAACATGTCATGACATTAGTGATTGTTCAAATCTGTTAAATTTGTGAACGTCTAAATCACCATTTGCGCCATTTAAAACAGTGTGTGTCCCTCCGATAGCCGAGGGGACACGGGCAATGTAAAGGGCTCCATTTTGTTGTTCTGAGCATGTGCAATGTGTCTGCCTCCGACGTGAAATCACAAAAGTTTGACTTCCAGACAAAATTACTTCCTTACATACATCCTTACTTATTTTAAGGTTAAGGAAGTGTGTAGGTGTCATTCTGTATCATAGAGCTATTAAAGTTATTTAGATCCGCCTGCTCGAGACAAATTCAGAGATTGCTTTGCCATGTCTGCGCTGTGAAGCAGATGAGCCGGAAAAATGTTTTTCCAAAGACCGCCCCTTTGAATGAACGTTGTAGTGACGTAATACATGTATGATTTATCCAACCACCAGAGGGAGACAAATACACATTTATTCAACAGAGACTGTTGACATGGTGCTTGAAAAGTTTTTTTTAAACCTTTATTTAACTAGGCAATTCAGTTAATAATGTTATTTACAATGACAGCCTACCGCTGTGACATTGGGACAATTGGGTAGCCTAATGGTTAGAGCCGTAGAGCAGTAACCAGAATGGTTGCTAGTTCAAACCCTCGAGCTGACAAGGTACAAATCTGTCATTCTGAACATGCAGTTAACCCACTGTTCCTAGGCTGTCATTGAAAATAAGAATTTGCTCTTAACTGACTTGCCTAGTTAAATAAAGGTAAAAAAAAAAAATGGTGTGCTGTTCTATGGGAGTCCCAATCACAGTCAGATGTGATGCAGCTTGGATTTCAACCCAGGATTTTGCAGTGATGTAATTTTTTATTTTTTATTGCACTGAGATGCACTGTCTTAGACCGCTGTGCCTTTTAGGAGCCCTGGAAGGTCTGCATGGCTGTCGTCTGACTTCTAAATCAAAGAGTTCTTAAAATGGTTCTCCTATGGGGACAGCTGAAGAACCCTTTTCGGTTCTTGGTAGCATCTTTTTTTTCTCCGAGTGTAGCGTTCAAATCAAATCAAGCTTTATTCATACAGCACATTTCAGACATGGAGAGACCTTAAAACCAGTGTAACGTGTGTTCGCCGTCTGGTCTTGGTCAGTACCCGTGCTGCAGCCTTCTTTCAATATGTTATACAGTTGACCAATGGCTTTCTTGGGTAGACCAGACAGGAGAGCATTGCAGTAGTCAAGCCGGCTTGTAATGGATGAGTCTCTCTGTATCAGCCTGAGAGAGAAACAGCTGCACCTTGGCAATGTTCCTCAGGTGGTAAACATCTATTTTGGTCACATTCCTAATGTGTGATGCACAATTGAGTTCAGAATCTAAATTAACACCTAGGTTTCTTACCATGTGTTTTATCTTTATTGCCTGTGAATTAAAATGTGTTTCTGTGTGTTAATTGTCACATGTGCAGTGAAATGCTGAATACAACAGGTGTAGTAGACCTTACAGTGAAATGCTGAATACAACAGGTGTAGTAGACCTTACAGTGAAATGCTGAATACAACAGGTGTAGTAGACCTTACAGTGAAATGCTGAATACAACAGGTGTAGTAGACCTCACAGTGAAATGCTGAATACAACAGGTGTAGTAGACCTTACAGTGAAATGCTGAATACAACAGGTGTAGTAGACCTTACAGTGAAATGATGAATACAACAGGTGTAGTAGACCTTACAGTGAAATGCTGAATACAACAGGTGTAGTAGACCTCACAGTGAAATGCTGAATACAACAGGTGTTGTAGACCTTACAGTGAAATGCTGAATACAACAGGTGTAGTAGACCTTACAGTGAAATGCTGAATACAACAGGCGTAGTAGACCTTACAGTGAAATGCTGAATACAACAGGTGTAGTAGACCTTACAGTGAAATGCTGAATACAACAGGTGTAGTAGACCTCACAGTGACATGCTGAATACAACAGGTGTAGTAGACCTTACAGTGAAATGCTGAATACAACAGGTGTAGTAGACCTCACAGTGAAATGCTGAATACAACAGGTGTAGTAGACCTTACAGTGAAATGCTGAATACAACAGGTGTAGTAGACCTTACAGTGAAATGCTGAATACAACAGGTGTAGTAGACCTCACAGTGAAATGCTGAATACAACAGATGTAGTAGACCTCACAGTGAAATGCTGAATACAACAGGTGTAGTAGACCTTACAGTGAAATGCTGAATACAACAGGTGTAGTAGACCTTACAGTGAAATGCTGAATACAACAGGTGTAGTAGACCTCACAGTGAAATGCTGAATACAACAGTTGTAGTAGACCTTACAGTGAAATGCTGAATACAACAGGTGTAGTAGACCTCACAGCGAAATGCTGAATACAACAGGTGTAGTAGACCTTACAGTGAAATGCTGAATACAACAGGTGTAGTAGACCTCACAGTGAAATGCTGAATACAACAGATGTAGTAGACCTCACAGTGAAATGCTGAATACAACAGGTGTAGTAGACCTTACAGTGAAATGCTGAATACAACAGGTGCAGTAGACCTTACAGTGAAATGCTGAATACAACAGGTGTAGTAGACCTCACAGTGAAATGCTGAATACAACAGGTGTAGTAGACCTCACAGTGAAATGCTGAATACAACAGGTGTAGTAGACCTTACAGTGAAATGCTGAATACAACAGGTGTAGTAGACCTTACAGTGAAATGCTGAATACAACAGGTGTAGTAGACCTTACAGTGAAATGCTGAATACAACAGGTGTAGTAGACCTTACAGTGAAATGCTGAATACAACAGGTGTAGTAGACCTTACAGTGAAATGCTGAATACAACAGGTGTAGTAGACCTTACAGTGAAATGCTGAATACAACAGGTGTAGTAGACCTTACAGTGAAATGCTGAATACAACAGGTGTAGGTAGACCTCACAGTGAAATGCTGAATACAACAGGTGTAGTAGACTTCACAGTGAAATGCTGAATACAACAGGTGTAGTAGACCTCACAGTGAAATGCTGAATACAACAGGTGTAGTAGACCTTACAGTGAAATGCTGAATACAACAGGTGTAGTAGACCTCACAGTGAAATGCTGAATACAACAGGTGTAGTAGACCTCACAGTGAAATGCTGAATACAACTGTCATGTATTGTCATGTTGTGTCTTGTTCCTGTTCTTTCTCTTCACCCTGTCTCCCTCTGCTGGTCGTATTAGGTTACCTTTTCTTACCCTCCTTCCCCCAGCTGTTCCTTGTCTCCTCTAACTACCTCGTTCACCCCTTTTCCCACCTGTTCCCTTTTTCCCTCTGATTAGGTCTCTATATCTCTCTCTGTTCCTGTTTCTGTCTTTGTCGGATTCTCGTTTGTGTTTCTCATGCCTGAACCAGACTATCGTCGTGTTTGCTGCAACCTTGTCCTGTCCTGTCGGAATCTGCCAGTTCATCTAACCTTGTCCTGTCCTGTCGGAATCTGCCTGTCCATCTGAGCCTACATGTGTTTCGTCATTAAAGAAACTCTGTTTTGTTAATTCGCTTTTGGGTCCTCATTCACGCACCTGACAACAACAGGTGTAGTAGACCTCACAGTGAAATGCTGAATACAACAGGTGTAGTAGACCTTACAGTGAAATGCTGAATACAACAGGTGTAGTAGACCTTACAGTGAAATGCTTACTGACAAGCCCCTTAACCAACAATGCAGTTTTAAGAAAAATTCCTAAAGAAATCAGAAATAAAAGCAACAAGTAGTTAAAGAGCAGCAGTAAAATAACAATAGCGAGACTACATACAGGATCAATGTGCAGGGTCACCGGTTAGTCAAGGTAATTGAGGTAATATGTACATGCAGGTAGCGTTATAGTTAAAGTGACTATGCATAAATTATAAACAGTGCAGCCGGAGTAAATAAGATTAGATTTAACTTTGATTAGATGTTCAGGAGTCTTATGCCTTGGGGGTAGAAGCTGTTATGGCCTTTTGGACCTAGATTTGGTGCTCCGATACCTCTTGCCGTGCGGTAGCAGAGAGAACAGTCTATGATTTGGACCATGATAGTTTGTTAGTGATGTGGACACCAAGGAACTTGAAACTCTAAACCTCCTCCAATTCAGCCCCGTCGATGTGAATGGGGGGGGGGGGCGTGTTTTCCTGTTTTCCACGATCAGCTCCTTTGTCTTGATCACGTTGAGGGAGAGGTTGTTGTCCTGGCACCACACTGCCAGGTCTCTGACCTCCTCCCTATAGGCTTGTCTCATCGTTGTCGGTGATCTGGCCTACCACTGTTGTGTCGTCAGCAAACTTAATGATGGTGTCGGAGTCGTGCCTGGCCAAGCAGTCGTGGGTGAACAGGGAGTACAGGAGGGGACTGAGTACACACCCCTGAGGGTCACCCGTGTTGAGGATCAGCGTGGCAGATGTGTTGTTGCCTACCCTTACCACCTGTGGATTGTATTTATCATCATTAGTCATTTAGGTCAACATTGGATCATTCAGAGATCCTCACTGAACTTCTGGAGAGAGTTTGCTGCACTGAAAGTAAAGGGGCTGAATAATTTTGCACGCCCAAGCCTGAAATGTGGCAAAAGGTCGCAAAGTTCAAGGGGGCCGAATACTTTCGCAAGGCACTGTTTTTGGCACTGTATATGGCCCCCTTGAACTTTGCGACCTTTTGCCACATTTCAGGCTTCAAACATAAAGATATAAAACTGTATTTTTTTGTGAAGAATCAACAACAAGTGGGACAAAATCATGAAGTGGAACAACATTTATTGGATATTTCAAACTTTTTAACAAATCAAAAACTGAAAAATTGGGCGTGCAAAATTATTCATGTACATATCTACCTCTAATACCTTATTATTATCTATCCTGATGTCTAGTCACTTTACCCTGCCTTCATGTACATATCTACCTCTAATACCTGATTATTATCTATCCTGATGTCTAGTCACTTTACCCTGCCTTCATGTACATATCTACCTCTAATACCTTATTATTATCTATCCTGATGTCTAGTCACTTTACCCTGCCTTCATGTACATATCTACCTCTAATACCTTATTATTATCTATCCTGATGTCTAGTCACTTTACCCTGCCTTCATGTACATATCTACCTCTAATACCTTATTATTATCTATCCTGATGTCTAGTCACTTTACCCTGCCTTCATGTACACATCTACCTCAAATACCTTATTATTATCTATCCTGATGCCTAGTCACTTTACCCTGCCTTCATGTACACATCTACCTCAAATACCTTATTATTATCTATCCTGATGTCTAGTCACTTTACCCTGCCTTCATGTACATATCTACCTCTAATACCTTATTATTATCTATCCTGATGTCTAGTCACTTTACCCTGCCTTCATGTACACATCTACCTCAAATACCTTATTATTATCTATCCTGATGACTAGTCACTTTACCCTGCCTTCATGTACATATCTACCTCTAATACCTTATTATTATCTATCCTGATGACTAGTCACTTTACCCTGCCTTCATGTACATATCTACCTCAAATACCTTATTAATATCTATCCTGATGTCTAGTCACTTTACCCTGCCTTCATGTACACATCTACCTCAAATACCTTATTATTATCTATCCTGATGTCACTTTACCCTGCCTTCATGTACATATCTACCTCAAATACCTTATTATTATCTATCCTGATGTCTAGTCACTTTACCCTGCCTTCATGTACACATCTACCTCAAATACCTTATTATTATCTATCCTGATGACTAGTGACTTTACCCTGCCTTCATGTACATATCTACCTCAAATACCTTATTATTATCTATCCTGATGCCTAGTCACTTTACCCTGCCTTCATGTACATATCTACCTCAAATACCTTATTATTATCTATCCTGATGTCTAGTCACTTTACCCTGCCTTCATGTACATATCTACCTCAACTACCTTATTATTATCTATCCTGATGACTAGTCACTTTACCCTGCCTTCATGTACATATCTACCTCTAATACCTTATTATTATCTATCCTGATGTCTAGTCACTTTACCCTGCCTTCATGTACATATCTACCTCAAATACCTTATTATTATCTATCCTGATGACTAGTCACTTTACCCTGCCTTCATGTACATATCTACCTCTAATACCTCATTATTATCTATCCTGATGACTAGTCACTTTACCCTGCCTTCATGTACATATCTACCTCAAATACCTTATTATTATCTATCCTGATGTCTAGTCACTTTACCCTGCCTTCATGTACATATCTACCTCAAATACCTTATTATTATCTATCCTGATGTCTAGTCACTTTACCCTGCCTTCATGTACATATCTACCTCAACTACCTTATTATTATCTATCCTGATGTCTAGTCACTTTACCCTGCCTTCATGTACATATCTACCTCTAATACCTTATTATTATCTATCCTGATGTCTAGTCACTTTACCCTGCCTTCATGTACATATCTACCTCTAATACCTTATTATTATCTATCCTGATGACTAGTCACTTTACCCTGCCTTCATGTACATATCTACCTCTAATACCTTATTATTATCTATCCTGATGACTAGTCACTTTACCCTGCCTTCATGTACATATCTACCTCTAATACCTTATTATTATCTATCCTGATGACTAGTCACTTTACCCTGCCTTCATGTACATATCTACCTCTAATACCTTATTATTATCTATCCTGATGACTAGTCACTTTACCCTGCCTTCATGTACATATCTACCTCAAATACCTTATTATTATCTATCCTGATGTCTAGTCACTTTACCCTGCCTTCATGTACTACATATCTACCTCAAATACCTTATTATTATCTATCCTGATGTCTAGTCACTTTACCCTGCCTTCATGTACACATCTACCTCAAATACCTTATTATTATCTATCCTGATGTCTAGTCACTTTACCCTGCCTTCATCTACATATCTACCTCTAATACCTTATTATTATCTATCCTGATGACTAGTCACTTTACCCTGCCTTCATGTACATATCTACCTCTAATACCTTATTATTATCTATCCTGATGTCTAGTCACTTTACCCTGCCTTCATGTACATATCTACCTCTAATACCTTATTATTATCTATCCTGATGACTAGTCACTTTACCCTGCCTTCATGTACATATCTACCTCTAATACCTTATTATTATCTATCCTGATGACTAGTCACTTTACCCTGCCTTCATGTACATATCTACCTCAAATACCTTATTATTATCTATCCTGATGACTAGTCACTTTACCCTGCCTTCATGTACATGTCTACCTCTAATACCTTATTATTATTATTATTATTATTATTATTATTATTATTAAGGCTCTGGAGCAACGAACCACCCTTGCTGTCTCTGCCTGGCCGGTTCCCCTCTTTCCACTGGGATTCTCTGCCTCTAACCCTATTACAGGGGCTGAGTCACTGGCTTTACTGGGGCTCTCTCATGCCGTCCCTGGAGGGGGTGCGTCACCTGAGTGGGTTGAGTCACTGATGTGGTCATCCTGTCTGGGTTGGCGCCCCCCCCCCCCCCCCCCCCCCTTAAGTTGTGCCGTGGGGGAGGTCTTTGTGGGCTATATTCAGCCTTGTCTCAGGATGGTAAGTTGGTGGTTGAAGATATCCCTCTAGTGGTGTGGGGGCTGTGCTTTGGCAAAGTGGGTGGGGTTATATCCTTCCTGTTTGGCCCTGTCCGGGGGTGTCCTCGGAGTGGGCCACAGTGTCTCCTGACCCCTCCTGTCTCAGCCTCCAGTATTTATGCTGCAGTAGTTTATGTGTCGGGGGGCTAGGGTCAGTTTGTTATATCTGGAGTACTTCTCCTGTCCTATTCGGTGTCCTGTGTGAATCTAAGTGTGCGTTCTCTAATTCTCTCCTTCTCTCTTTCTCTCTCTCGGAGGACCTGAGCCCTAGGACCATGCCCCAGGACTACCTGACATGATGACTCCTTGCTGTCCCCAGTCCACCTGGCTGTGCTGCTGCTCCAGTTTCAACTGTTCTGCCTTATTATTATTCGACCATGCTGATCATTTATGAACATTTGAACATCTTGGCCATGTTCTGTTATAATCTCCACCCGGCACAGCCAGAAGAGGACTGGCCACCCCACATAGCCTGGTTCCTCTCTAGGTTTCTTCCTAGGTTTTGTCCTTTCTAGGGAGTTTTTCCTAGCCACCGTGCTTCTTCACCTGCATTGCTTGCTGTTTGGGGTTTTAGGCTGGGTTTCTGTACAGCACTTTGAGATATCAGCTGATGTACGAAGGGCTATATAAAATAAATTTGAATATTATCTATCCTGATGACTAGTCACTTTACCCTGCCTTCATATACATATCTACCTCAAATACCTTATTATTATCTATCCTGATGTCTAGTCACTTTACCCTGCCATCATATACATATCTACCTCTAATACCTTATTATTATCTATCCTGATGCCTAGTCACTTTACCCTGCCTTCATGTACATATCTACCTCAAATACCTTATTATTATCTATCCTGATGACTAGTCACTTTACCCTGCCTTCATGTACATATCTACCTCTAATACCTTATTATTATCTATCCTGATGACTAGTCACTTTACCCTGCCTTCATGTACATATCTACCTCTAATACCTTATTATTATCTATCCTGATGACTAGTCACTTTACCCTGCCTTCATGTACATATCTACCTCAAATACCTTATTATTATCTATCCTGATGTCTAGTCACTTTACCCTGCCTTCATGTACACATCTACCTCAAATACCTTATTATTATCTATCCTGATGTCTAGTCACTTTACCCTGCCTTCATGTACTACATATCTACCTCAAATACCTTATTATTATCTATCCTGATGTCTAGTCACTTTACCCTGCCTTCATGTACACATCTACCTCAAATACCTTATTATTATCTATCCTGATGTCTAGTCACTTTACCCTGCCTTCATGTACATATCTACCTCAAATACCTTATTATTATCTATCCTGATGTCTAGTCACTTTACCCTGCCTTCATGTACATATCTACCTCTAATACCTTATTATTATCTATCCTGATGTCTAGTCACTTTACCCTGCCTTCATGTACTACATATCTACCTCAAATACATTATTATTATCTATCCTGATGTCTAGTCACTTTACCCTGCCTTCATGTACATATCTACCTCAAATATCTCGTACCTCTGCATATTGGTAGGCCGTTATTGTAAATAAGAATTTGTTCTTAACTGACTTGCCAAGTTAAATAAAGGTGTAAATACAAATAAATAAATAAATACAACATTTGATCTGGTAATAGCATTGATATTGTAATCCCTGTATAAAGCTCCATTCTTGTGTTACTTATTTTATTTTATTTTTATTCTGCATCGTTGGGGAGAACTCTTAAAGTAGCATGTCACGGTTAACTCTACACTCGTTATATTCGGTGCTTGTGACAAATCAAATTTGATTTAGACTGTTGTTTATGAAACTGTTTTATGAAATGAAAGTATAACTATGTCCACTAGGTGGAGGTATCCAATTTATTGTCTTCGTTTTGACCACTGAAATTCCGCGGAAGAAGAAGAAGGAAGCTGAACTCCGTCACAGCACTCGGTTTATTTTGCTCCAGTGTTGTGTGGTTAGCTACATCAAATAGCCATTCCGTCTCTTGTCTAGTTTCGTCAAATTCCACCCACGTTTTTTTGTTGGGGGGGTGGGGGGGTGGGGATTGTCTTAACGGAGTAGAGGTAAGGTGTATTCGAGATACAATAATTGCACAATTCGTTGTTGAACCGAGACACTATCTGTGAAACAAGGGGCCTGCACAGGCACCCGTTGGCGATAACAGCCACAATGAGCTCGGAGCAGCAGAGCGACGGCGTGGACCCGGACGAGTCGCAGGACACGTCCAGCAGCCGGGTGTCGGACAAGGAACAGGACCCGCAGACAGATGATTCCGCCGATGAAGACAAGACACCGGCGCGTCCTCCGCAGAGCAGCCGAGAGGAGAGTAGTCTTCACCCGAGAAGCTCCAGGGCGGATTCTGCAGCCGCGCAGGACAATCCCCGGTGTCAGCCGAATGTACAAGGCGCCTCGGGGCAAGGGAGGGGTACCTCTATGGCTGGCCCTGGTTCGGTTGAGAGTAGCTCCAACAGCCTGTTCTCCATGCTACAGAGCAGGACTATAAGGAGAGGGCTGTTCGTGGATCCATCTAGAGATAACTTTAGGACAATGACGAACTTGTATTCTTCCATGAGTCCGGCTGCAGACTCGGTCAATCTCAGTACCCAAACTCATGGCGCAGTGTTCAATTTGGAATACTCCCCCGACGGGTAAGGGCAGGATGAAAATGGATGTTACGTGTTTGTTCATTTTTAGACCGAAGTTTTATCCATATTTGTGCAAAATGCACACAATCCACAGACAGACATTTTACATTACACAAGTTGACTTAGGCGAGGTATTTTGGTATTGTATTAGGATCCCCGTTAGCTGCTGCAAAAGCAGCAGCTACTCTTCCTGGGGCCCACACAGAACACAGAACACAGAACACAGAGCACAGAACACAAAACACAATACAGACTGGGCCTGTTGTTGTGACCTTATATCTCACCACTCCCCAGGTCTGTCCTGACAGTGGCCTGTGAACAGACGGAGGTTCTCCTGTTCGATCCCATCTCTTCCAAGCACATCAAGACCCTGGTGGAGGCTCATGAAGACTGTGTCAATAACATCAGGTACCATAGATAGTGGTGTGTTCTCTGCCCCAGTATCTGGGCGTTTAGAGATGTCGACGATGAGTATGTCGTGTCTCCTCTCAAACACCCTGGGAAACTCTCATTCAAACTCCCAATAGACAGCTTTGCAAGCTTTACGTCAAAATATGTTATTTATTTACCAAGTATAGTGTCGCTGAGCAACTACGATCATTTATGGCCAACATGTCCTTCCAAAGAATGGCTAAGTAAAAATGTACAAGCATACAAAAATGTGCCTATTCAGCACAACAGCAATCAATCATTACTGCCGGTCAGAGGTCAGAGGTCAGACATTTTTGACATAACACTTGCAGAGCTGTCTGATGGGAGTCTGATGGGAGTCTGATGGGAGTCTGATGGGAGTCTGATGGGAGTCTGATGGGAGTTTGAATGGGAGTTTCATGGGCCTTTAATGGAGGCACCTCCTCATTGACAACGTCTCTTAACGCCCAGATACTGGTGTTCTCTATCCCAGCCTTTCTCAAACCTTTCCTCAGGTACATCCAGACGTTCCATGTATTTTAACTCTTCCAGAGTTATCACACCACATTCAACTTGTCCTTGTCAACTAGTTATCCAGCCCTTGTCAACTAGTTATCCAGCCCTTGTCTACTAGTTATCCAGCCCTTGTCTACTAGTTATCCAGCCCTTGTCTACTAGTTATCCAGCCCTTGTCAACTAGTTATCCAGCCCTTGTCGACTAGTTATCCAGCCCTTGTCGACTAGTTATCAAGCCCTTGTCGACTAGTTATCAAGCCCTTGTCGACTAGTTATCCAGCCCTTGTCGACTAGTTATCCAGCCCTTGTCGACTAGTTATCAAGCCCTTGTCGACTAGTTATCCAGCCCTTGTCGACTAGTTATCCAGCCCTTGTCTACTAGTTATCCAGCCCTTGTCTACTAGTTATCCAGCCCTTGTCTACTAGTTATCCAGCCCTTGTCTACTAGTTATCAAGCCCTTGTCTACTAGTTATCAAGCCCTTGTCTACTAGTTATCCAGCCCTTGTCAACTAGTTATCCAGCCCTTGTCTACTAGTTATCCAGCCCTTGTCTACTAGTTATCCAGCCCTTGTCTACTAGTTATCCAGCCCTTGTCTACTAGTTATCCAGCCCTTGTCTACTAGTTATCCAGCCCTTGTCAACTAGTTATCCAGCCCTTGTCAACTAGTTATCCAGCCCTTGTCAACTAGTTATCCAGCCCTTGTCAACTAGTTATCCAGCCCCTGTCTACTAGTTATCCAGCCCTTGTCTACTAGTTATCCAGCCCTTGTCTACTAGTTATCAAGCCCTTGTCTACTAGTTATCAAGCCCTTGTCAACTAGTTATCCAGCCCTTGTCAACTAGTTATCCAGCCCTTGTCTACTAGTTATCCAGCCCTTTTCTACTAGTTATCCAGCCCTTGTCTACTAGTTATCCAGCCCTTGTCTACTAGTTATCCAGCCCTTGTCTACTAGTTATCCAGCCCTTGTCGACTAGTTATCCAGCCCTTGTCGACTAGTTATCCAGCCCTTGTCAACTAGTTATCAAGCCCTTGTCTACTAATTCAGGGCTAGAAAACAATTGCGAAAATGAATGTAGGTCCCCAAGGAAAGGTTTGTAATTGTTCTCCTGTTCTCTCCTGTCTGTCTATCTTCCTGTCTGTCTGTCTTCCTGTCTGTCTGTATCATCAGGTATGCAGGCTGGGTGTTCCCCATCTCTGGTCCAAGGCTTTTCCATGTGACTAACTGATGCTGAGTCTTGAGCAGGACACAAACTCCCTGGACCAGAGATACTGCTAGCTGGTTCCCAACCCGCCTCATGTCTGTCTGTCCTCCTGTCTGTCTGTCCTCCTGTCGGCCTGTTGGTCTATTTGTCTGTCTGTCTTCCTGTCGGTCCTGTCTGTCTCTGTCTATTTGTCGGTCTTTCTTCCTCTCTGTCTGTCTGTCGGTCTGTTGGTCTATTTGCCTGTTGGTCTATTTGTCTGTCTGTCTGTCTGGTCTCCTGTCTGTCTGTCCTCCTGTCTGTCCTCCTGTCTGTCTGTCCTCCTGTCTGTCTGTCTTCCTGTCTGTCTTCCTGTCTGTCTATCCTCCTGTTGGTCTATTTGTCTGTCTGTCTGTCCTCCTGTCTGTCTGTTGGTCTATTTGTCTTCCTGTTTGTCCTGTAAGTAGTCTCCCCAGGTCTGCTCCAGCTCTGATACATGGCTATATATCTATATATCTATATCTAGACTGCTATGGCATCCTGCAGTGGGTTTATTTATTTATTTTTCTTCCTCCACCTTTATTTAACCAGGTAGACCAGATCACCTTTATTTAACCAGGTAGACCAGATCACCTTTATTTAACCAGGTAGACCAGATCACCTTTATTTAACCAGGTAGACCAGATCACCTTTATTTAACCAGGTAGACCAGATCACCTTTATTTAACCAGGTAGACCAGATCACCTTTATTTAACCAGGTAGACCAGATCACCTTTATTTAACCAGGTAGACCAGATCACCTTTATTTAACCAGGTAGACCAGATCACCTTTATTTAACCAGGTAGGCCAGATCACCTTTATTTAACCAGGTAGACACCAGATCACCTTTATTTAACCGGGTAGACACCAGATCACCTTTATTTAACCGGGTAGACCAGATCACCTTTATTTAACCGGGTAGACCAGATCACCTTTATTTAACCAGGTAGACCAGATCACCTTTATTTAACCAGGTAGACCAGATCACCTTTATTTAACCAGGTAGACCAGATCACCTTTATTTAACCAGGTAGGCCAGATCACCTTTATTTAACCAGGTAGACACCAGATCACCTTTATTTAACCAGGTAGACACCAGATCACCTTTATTTAACCAGGTAGACCAGATCACCTTTATTTAACCAGGTAGACCAGATCACCTTTATTTAACCAGGGAGGCCAATTGAGAACAAGTTCTCATTTACAACTGCGACCTGGCCAAGATAAAGCAAAATAGTGTGACACAAACAACAACACAGAGTTACACATGGGATAAACAAACGTACATTCAATAATACAGTAGAAAATTCTATATACAGTGTGTGCAAATGGTGTGAGGAGTTAAGGTAATAAATAGGCCAATAGTAGCGAAGAAATTAAAATTTAGCAAATGAACCCTGGAGTGACAGATGAGCAGATGATGATGTGCAAGTAGTGATACTGGTGTGCAAAAGAGCAAAAAAAAGCTGATGTTTAAAGTTAGTGAGGGAAATATAAGTCTCCAACTTAAGCGATTTTTGCAATTCGTTCCAGTCATTGGCAGCAGAGAACTCTAAGGAAAGGCGGCCAAGGGAGGTGTTTGCTTTGGGGATGACCAGTGGAATATTTGGGGATGACCAGTGGAATATTCCTGCTGTAGCGCGTGCTACGGGTGGGTGCTGCGGGCAAAGACTTATAGATGACCTGGAGCCAGTGGGTTTGGTGACGAATATGTAGCGAGGGCCAGCTGACGAGGGCATACAGGTCGCAGTGGTGGGTAGTATATGGGGCTTTGGTGACACAACGGATTGCACTGTGATAGACTACATCCAGTTTGCTGAGTAGAGTGTTGGAGGCTATTTTGTAAATGACATTGCCGAAGTCAAGGATCGGTAGCATAGTCAGTTTTATGAGGGTATGTTTGGCAGCATGAGTGAAGGATGCTTTGTTGCGAAATAGGAAGCCGATTCTAGATTTAATCTAGGATTGGAGATGCTTAATATGAGTCTGGAAGGAGAGTTTACAGTCTAGCCAGACACCTAAGTATTTGTAGTTGTCCACATATTCTAAGTCAGAACCGTCCAGAGTAGTGATGCTAGTCGGGCAGGTGCGGGCAGCGATTGGTTGAAGAGCATGCATTTAGTTTTACTAGTGTTTTAAGAGCAGTTGGAGGCCACGGAAGGAGAGTTGTATGGCATTGAAGCTTGTCCGGAGGTTAGGTAACACAGTGTCTAAGGATGGTCCAGAAGTACACAGAATGGTGTCGTCTGCGTAGAGGTGGATCAGAGAATCACCAGCAGCAAGAGCAACATCATTGATATATACAGAGAAAAGAGTCGGCCTGAGGATTGAACCCTGTGGCACCCCCATAGAGACTGCCAGAGATCTGGACAACAGGCCCTCCGATTTGACACACTGAACTCTATCTGAGAAGTTGTTGGTGAACCAGGCGAGGCAGTCATTTGAGAAACGAGGGCTATTGAGTCTGTCAATCACCGTATTGGCAGAGTCGAAAGCCTTGGCCAGGTCAATGAAGACGGCTGCACAGTACTGTCTTTTACCGATGGCGGTTATGATATCGTTTAGTACCTTGAGCGTGGCTGGGGTGCACCCGTGACCAGCTCGGAAACCGGATTGCAAAGATGAGAAGGTACGGTGGGATTCAAAATGGTCGGTATTCTGTTTGTTAACTTGGCTTTCGAAGACTTTAGAAAGGCAGGGCAGGATGGATATAGGTCTGTAGCAGTTTGGGTCTAGAGTGTCACCCCCTTTGAAGAGGGGGATGACCGCGGCAACTTTCCAATCTTTGGGAATCTCGGACGATACGAAAGAGAGGTTGAACAGACTAGTAATAAGGGTTGCAACAATGGCGGCGGATAATTTTAGAAAGAGAGGGTCCAGATTGTCTAGCCCAGCTGATTTGTGCGGGTCCAGGTTTTGCAGCTCTTTCAGAACATCTGCTATCTGGATTTGGGTAAAGGAGAAGCTGGGGAGGCTCGGGTAAGTAGCTGCGGGGGGGTTTCGGAGCTGTTGGCCGGAGTTGGGGCAGCCGTAGAGAAATGCTTTTTGAAATTCTCGATGATCGTGGATTTATCGGCGGTGACAGTATTCCCTAGCCTCAGTGCAGTGGGCAGCTGGGAGGAGGTGCTCTTATTCTCCATGGACTTTACAGTGTCCCAGAACGTTTTGGAGTTAGAGCTACAGTATGCAAATGTCTGTTTGAAAAAGCTAGCCTTAGCTTTCCTAACTGCCTGTGTATATTGGTTCCTGACTTCCCTGAAAGTTGCATGGCGCGGGGACTATTTGATGCTAATTCAGAATGCCACAGGATGTTTTTGTGCTGGTCAAGGGCAGTCAGGTCTGGAGTGAATCATGGGCTGTTCGTAGTTCTACATTTTTTTGAATGGGGCATGCTTATTTAAGATGGTGAGGAAAGCACTTTTAAAGAACAACCAGGCATCATCTACTGATGGGATGAGGTCAGTACCCTTCCAGGATACCTGCGCCATGTCGATTAGAAAGGCCTGCTTGCAGAAGTGTTTTAGGGAGCGTTTGACAGTGATGAGGGGTGGTCGTTTGACCGCGGATCCATAGCGGATGCAGGCAATGAGGCAGTGATCGCTGAGATCCTGATTGAAAACAGCGGAGGTGTATTTAGAGGGCGAGTTGGTCAGGATAATCTCTATGAGGGTGCTAGATTGTAGGACTGCCGGGGTGATAAGTATATCCCAGTTTAGGTCACCTAACAGAATGAACTCTGAAGATAGATGGGGAGCAATCAATTCACATATGTCTCATGGTTCGGCCTACATGTCTATCTCAATGAATCCATGCTTGATTCCTCTCTTGTGTCTGTTTCAAAACTCATTAGATGATAAGGTCTGAGGGGAGGGACCCTGGACCTTCTCCTCCAATACGATAGAGAAGGTGGCAAGGAATTAGGAGGCAAGGAATCGCCTACGTACGCTATTGTTATTATAATGTATGTTCTGCTCTTCTCTTTACAGGTTTCTGGACAACCGTTTGTTTGCCACCTGTTCTGATGACACCACCATAGCTCTGTGGGACCTGAGGAAGCTCAACTCTAAAGTGTGCTCTCTGCACGGTCACGCCAGCTGGGTCAAGAACATAGAGTACGACACCAACACAAGACTCCTTGTCACCTCTGGCTTTGACGGAAACGTCATCACCTGGGACACCAACAGGTGTGTGTGTGTGTGTCAGTGCGTATACACGTTTCCACTACAGCATGTTTAATTAGTAAGTTGACTTTCATAATAATGTTTTGATTTCACTTTAGAATAACACAGTAAGGTTGTTTTCTGTCTACGTTGAGCTCAGTGTTATCTGTCAGTGTTATCGGTCAGTGTTGTCGGTGACAGGCCGGTGCTATCTGTCGGTGACAGGCCGGTGCTATCTGTCGGTGACAGGCCGGTGCTATCTGTCGGTGACAGGCCGGTGCTATCTGTCGGTGACAGGCCGGTGCTATCTGTCGGTGACAGGCCGGTGCTATCTGTCGGTGACAGGCCGGTGCTATCTGTCGGTGACAGGCCGGCGCTATCTGTCGGTGACAGGCCGGCGCTATCTGTCGGTGTTATCTGTCGGTGATAGGCCGGTGTTATCTGTCGGTGATAGGCCGGTGTTATCTGTCGGTGATAGGCCGGTGTTATCTGTCGGTGTTATCGGTGATAGGCCGGTGTTATCGGTCGGTGTTATCGGTGATAGGCCGGTGTTTGCACAACAGACAGGCTGTGTCCCAAATAGCATGCTATTCTCAATATAGTGTACTACCATAGGTTTCTGGTCAAAAGGAGTGCACTATTTAGGGAATACGGTGGGTGCCAATTAGGATGCAGCCCCTGACTCTTATTCTCTCCTCTACCTGTAGATTTACACAGGATGGCTGACTATTCTCTCCTCTGCCTGTAGGTTTACACAGGATGGCTGACTCTTCTTCTCTCCTCTACCTGTAGGTTTACAGAGGATGGCTGCCCCCACAAGAAGTTCTTCCACACGCGCTACCTGATGAGAATGCGTCTGACTCCAGACTGTTCCAAGATGTTGATCTCCACTTCATCTGGCTACCTGCTGATCCTTCACGACCTGGACCTCACACAGTCTCTGGAGGTGGGCAGCTACCGTATGCTGCGGGCCAGACGCACCCCCCTCAGCTCAGGTGAGACAATGTCACTGCACCACCCCACCCTCACCTCCCTCAGCTCAGGTGAGACCATGTCACTGCACCACCCCACCCTCACCTCCCTCAGCTCAGGTGAGACAATGTCACTGCACCACCCCACCCTCACCTCCCTCAGCTCAGGTGAGACCATGTCACTGCACCACCCCACCCTCAGCTCAGGTGAGACCATGTCACTGCACCACCCCACCCTCACCTCCCTCAGCTCAGGTGAGACCATGTCACTGCACCACCCCACCCTCAGCTCAGGTGAGACCATGTCACTGCACCACCCCACCCTCACCTCCCTCAGCTCAGGTGAGACCATGTCACTGCACCACCCCACCCTCAGCTCAGGTGAGACCATGTCACTGCACCACCCCACCCTCACCTCCCTCAGCTCAGGTGAGACCATGTCACTGCACCACCCCACCCTCAGCTCAGGTGAGACCATGTCACTGCACCACCCCACCCTCACCTCCCTCAGCTCAGGTGAGACCATGTCACTGCACCACCCCACCCTCACCTCCCTCAGCTCAGGTGAGACAATGTCACTGCACCACCCTCACCTCCCTCAGCTCAGGTGAGACCATGTCACTGCACCACCCCACCCTCAGCTCAGGTGAGACCATGTCACTGCACCACCCCACCCTCACCTCCCTCAGCTCAGGTGAGACCATGTCACTGCACCACCCCACCCTCACCTCCCTCAGCTCAGGTGAGACAATGTCACTGCACCACCCCACCCTCACCCCCCTCAGCTCAGGTGAGACCATGTCACTGCACCACCCCACCCTCACCTCCCTCAGCTCAGGTGAGACCATGTCACTGCATCACCCCCCCCCCCCCCCCCCCATCATTATCACCTCAGGCGATTTATTGTGAATCTGTCTCTAGATGGCTCAGCGTCTGCGTCGAGGTCAAGTGGAGCTCCTCGACAGGGTAACGACTCCAGCAAGATCCACCCTCACAGAGAAGGTCAGTTAGAGGCATGCTGGGCTTACTTCAGACAACAATCCTATTGTAGAACAACCATTCAGACAACAGTCCTATTGTAGAACAACCAGTCAGACAACAGTCCTATTGTAGAACAACCATTCAGACAACAGTCCTATTGTAGAACAACCATTCAGACACAAGCTATTAGGTCGAGGGAATAAACACCTAATGAACTCCACCAACGGAGTGGAGCAGAGACCAGGGACTGGATTCACAAAACATTACTTACGGAAAAAAAACGTATAAGGTTAGAAAAAAAATAAGTTTATAAGATAGTTTTGTAAGTGCACTTACGTATGTAAGTGCACTTACAAAACTAAGTGCACTTACAAAACTATCTTATAAACTTATTTTGACATTAGTGACGTGCTTGAAACCAATTAATAAACCTATGTGACAGGGAGGATAAGATTTAATATAATAATTAACTATAATAAAGTGTTGATTTTTCTATTTTATTACATTTATTTATCTGCTTTATGTCTCAAAATTATATATTTTTTTGTTGGCTTGCGAACCCTTTATGCACAAAAAAACAAATGTAATTTTTTTCTCACACATTATAGCCATCAGACTAGCTATATCAAAAACAAAATGGATAACCAGGGAAATAAACAAAAAACTAGAGCAAACAAGAGGTTGAAGTGATGGTGGAGGAAATGGCAGCCAGGAAAAGATTGATGTTGAGGAGACTTGATAACTGAAGGGGTCACTGCAGAGACCAGAAAGAGAGGACGGGCGAGAGAGGCTCTGCCGTCGAGGGTATGGCAGAGGACCGTAGTATGGCAGAGGACCGTAGTATGGCAGAGGACCGTAGTATGGCAGAGGACCGTAGTATGGCAGAGGACCGTAGTATGGCAACAAAAATGAAACGTCCCTTTTTCAGGACCGTGTCTTTCAAAGATAGTTAGTAAAAATCCAAGTAACTTCACAGATCTTCATTGTAAAGGGTTTAAACACTGTTTCCCCATGCTTGTTCAATGAACCATAAACAATTAATGAACATGCACCTGTGGAACGGTCGTTAAGACACTAACAGCTTAAAGACGGTAGGAAATTAAGGTCACAGTTATGAACACTTAGGACATTAAAGAGGCCTTTCTACTGACTCTGAAAAAACACCAAAAGAAAGATGCCCAGGGTCCCTGCTCATCTGCGTGAACGTGCCTTAGACATGCTGCAAGGAGGCATGAGGACTGCAGATGTGGCCAGGGCAATAAATTGCAATGTCCGTACTGTGAGACGCTTAAGACAGGGAGACAGGATGGACAGCTGATCGTCCTCGCAGTGGCAGACCACGTGTAACAACACATGCACAGGATCGGTACATCCGAACATCACACCTGCGGGACAGGTACCGGATGGCGGCAACAACAGCTGCCCGAGTTACACCAGGAACGCACAATCCCTCCATCAGTGCTCAGACTGTCCGCAATAGGCTGAGAGAGGCTGGACTGAGGGCTTGTAGGCCTGTTGTAAGGCAGGTCCTCACCAGACATCACCGGCAACAACATCGCCTTTTGTCTCACCAGGGGTGATGGTCGGATTCGCATTTATCGTTGAAGGAATGAACGTTACACCGAGGCCTGTACTCTGGAGCGGGATCGATTTGGAGGTGGAGGGTCCGTCATGGTCTGGGGCGGTGTGTCACAGCATCATCGGACTGAGCTTGTTGTCCTTCCAGGCAATCTCAGCGCTGTGCGTTACAGGGAAGACATCCTCCTCCCTCATGTGGTACCCTTCCTGCAGGCTCATCTTGACATGACCCTCCAGCATGACAATGCCACCAGCCATACTGCTCGTTCTGTGCGTGATTTCCAGCAAGACAGGAATGTCAGTGTTCTGCCATGGCCAGCGAAGAGCCCGGAGCACATCTGGGACCTGTTGGATCGGAATGTGAGGGGTAGGGCCATTCCCCTTCCCCCCCCAGAAATGTCCGGGAACTTGCAGGTCCCTTGGTGGAAGAGTGGGGTAACATCTCACAGCAAGAACTGGCAAATCTGGTGCAGTCCATGAAGAGGAGATGCACTGCAGTACTTAATGCAGCTGGTGGCCACACCAGATACTGACTGTTACTTTTGATTTTGACCCCACCCTTTGTTCAAGGACTCATTTTTCAATTTCTGTTAATCACATGTCAGTTTGTCTGTTGTTGAATGTTCATACAAATATTTACACATGTTAAGTTTGCTGAAAATAAATGCATTTGACAATGAGAGAACGTTTATTTTTTTTCAGAGTTTTATTTCTATATATATATATAACACACACACACATTCTGTGTTTGAATAGAATCAACTATATGCACTGAGATTGTCTGATGCTTTAAGCACACTGTTTGATTAAATAACTAAGACACATGACTCAAGAAAGAGCCTGATGGTCACATGGTGTTAAAAAACAAAACAATGACAGCGAGTGCCTGTGTGATTGGTCGTCTCTTTCCTCGGTACTGCAGCGAACCGCAGCAAGTTGTTTATAGCTCTGTCCGTGCTGAAGCTGCTACATCATTACAGCCATTTAGTTTCTGACTGAAAAGTTACTGAAATCCCTCATTTTGTTTTGGACAAACATTCCATATTCCCTCAACCCTTGCTCTCTTTGTGATACATGTAAGCATCGCAGGCAATGTGATCAATAGCCTCTGACCTATAGCCGATCATAATCACGTCAATAAATTGGTTATAAACTGAACACCGTAACATGACAGCAAAATGGATGCAGGGGACGTGACAAATATACTCAAAACAGTCAAATGTTTACTGGTTGCTCAGGAGGGAAAGGAGAAGAACAGATGTGTGGAAGACATTTGACTTCGTTGTGGAAACTACTGGAGATCCAGACAAAGGAGGGTAAAGGAGCAGGCCTCCAGCTCCATGGTGGTTCTACAAGGCTGCTATAAGGAGGGTAAAGGAGCAGGCCTCCAGCTCCATGGTGGTTCGGTACTGAGTCTACTAATGATAATGACATATTATTATAATGATGATCGTAACAATAATTGTAATACCAAGAAGACGATCAAGGAAATGGAGGATATCGGAGTGAGAGCTGTGTGGATACTGTGTGACGAGCAGGTGCCGTTTACAATATTATATTTCTGCCCAGTTTGGAACAGTGTAAACAACAATAAATAAATATATTTAAGTAATACCAGTCCGTTCTCACGAAAAAAGAAAGTGCAAAGCCTTTATTACACCAAACCAAGAGATTAAAAACAGCCGAATCGGTAAAATGACTTTATCCAACATTTTGCCGTTACATGAGGATCAGAGCTCCACGTAATCATTATTATTAACCTAATACTCTATTCATATAATATTATTAACCTAATACTCTATAATATTACTAACCTAATACTCTATTCATATAATATTATTAACCTAATACTATATTCATATAATATTATTAACCTAATACTCTATAATAGTACTCACCTAATACTCTATTCATATAATATTATTAACCTAATACTATATTCATATAATATTATTAACCTAATACTCTATTCATATAATATTATTAACCTAATACTCTATAATAGTACTCACCTAATACTCTATTCATATAATATTATTAACCTAATACTATATTCATATAATATTATTAACCTAATACTCTATTCATATAATATTAACCTAATACTCTATTCATATAATATTATTAACCTAATACTCTATAATATTACTAACCTAATACTCTATTCATATAATATTAACCTAATACTCTATTCATATAATATTATTAACCTAATACTCTATAATAGTACTCACCTAATACTCTATTCATATAATATTATTAACCTAATACTCTATTCATATAATATTATTAACCTAATACTCTATTCATATAATATTATTAACCTAATACTCTATAATATTACTAACCTAATACTCTATTCATATAATATTATTAACCTAATACTCTATTCATATAATATTATTAACCTAATACTCTATTCATATAATATTAACCTAATACTCTATTCATATAATATTATTAACCTAATACTCTATAATATTACTAACCTAATACTCTATTCATATAATATTATTAACCTAATACTCTATAATATTACTAACCTAATACTCTATTCATAGAATATTAACCTAATACTCTATTCATATAATATTAACCTAATACTCTATAATATTATTAACCTAATACTCTATTCATATAATATTATTAACCTAATACTCTATAATATTACTAACCTAATACTCTATTCATATAATATTATTAACCTAATACTCTATTCATATAATATTATTAACCTAATACTCTATTCATATATTATTAACCTAATAATCTATAATATTATTAACCTAATAATCTATAATATTATTAACCTAATACTCTATTCATATATTATTAACCTAATACTCTATTCATATAATATTATTAACCTAATACTCTATTCATATAATATTACTAACCTAATACTCTATAATATTACTAACCTAATACTCTATTCATATAATATTATTAACCTAATACTCTATAATATTGCTAACCTAATACTCTGTTCATATAATATTATTAACCTAATACTCTATAATATTACTAACCTAATACTCTATTCATAGAATATTAACCTAATACTCTATTCATATAATATTAACCTAATACTCTATAATATTATTAACCTAATACTCTATTCATATAATATTATTAACCTAATACTCTATTCATATATTATTAACCTAATACTCTATAATATTATTAACCTAATACTCTATTTATATATTATTAACCTAATACTCTATTCATATAATATTATTAACAAACAGGCAACAGAAGTAAGATCTGTCTTTCTGTTGATTTATAAATGGATCATTTGTAAAGCCAGGCACGTTGAACAGTATTGATTATATATGGATCATTTATAGAACAAGGCACGTTGAACAGTATTGATTATAGACCTCATTAAGATGGGGTTTCCTCTCTCCCCAGTTGTTGTTGTTGTTGATAATTAGGCTACTGTAAAGGGCTGTTTCCTCATCTCTGCTGCCCCCGCTGCCACATTGTTCCCAATCTGCTGGGGAACTTTGCTACTATGCACGTGACAAAGAGAAAGGTGCCAACAGCGCACTGGAGATTACGTTTCAGAACCGCAGACGGCGCCTGTATCCAACGCAGGAGAAAGCGCATTTGTTATAAAATAATATTAATTTATTAGTGTTGTACCATTGTTCTTACGTAATGTAAATATGTGCAATTTCAGTATCACTTGTCTTAGAGTGATGGGCTGTGCCTTCCCCGTGGCCTCGGCAATGGATCAGTCCATTGAGACAGGAGCCAATCGGCCTCCGCAATAGGTCAGTTCAACTGAGACAGGAGCCAATCGGCCTCCGCAATAGGTCAGTTCAACTGAGACAGGAGCCAATCGGCCTCCGCAATGGATCAGTCCACTGAGACAGGAGCCAATCGGCCTCCGCAACGGATCAGTCCACTGAGACAGGAGCCAATCGGCCTCCGCAACGGATCAGTCCACTGAGACAGGAGCCAATCGGCCTCCGCAACGGATCAGTCCACTGAGACAGGAGCCAATCGGCCTCCGCAACGGATCAGTCCACTGAGACAGGAGCCAATCGGCCTCCGCAATGGATCAGTCCACTAAGACAGGAGCCAATCGGCCTCCGCAATGGATCAGTCCACTGAGACAGGAGCCAATCGGCCTCCGCAACGGATCAGTCCACTGAGACAGGAGCCAATCGGCCTCCGCAACGGATCAGTCCACTGAGACAGGAGCCAATCGGCCTCCGCAACGGATCAGTCCACTGAGACAGGAGCCAATCGGCCTCCGCAACGGATCAGTCCACTGAGACAGGAGCCAATCGGCCTCCGCAACGGATCAGTCCACTGAGACAGGAGCCAATCGGCCTCCGCAACGGATCAGTCCACTGAGACAGGAGCCGATCGGCCTCCGCAACGGATCAGTCCACTGAGACAGGAGCCAATCGGCCTCCGCAACGGATCAGTCCACTGAGACAGGAGCCAATCGGCCTCCGCAACGGATCAGTCCACTGAGACAGGAGCCAATCGGCCTCCGCAACGGATCAGTCCACTGAGACAGGAGCCAATCGGCCTCCGCAACGGATCAGTCCACTGAGACAGGAGCCAATCGGCCTCCGCTACGGATCAGTTCAACTGAGACAGGAGCCAATCGGCCTCCGCAACGGATCAGTCCACTGAGACAGGAGCCAATCAGACCTCCGTCTTGTGCACCTTGAACATGTTTCGTAATCGACTAATGAAATCTGTCGACCAAACAATTTACCAGTCGACTAAATGGGGTCAGCCCTAGTTGACTGTCAGTGTGTTACGTTGTGTTGACTGTCAGTGTGTAACGTTGTGTTGACTGTCAGTGTGTTGTGTTGACTGTCAGTGTGTTGTGTTGACTGTCAGTGTGTTGTGTTGACTGTCAGTGTGTTGTGTTGACTGTCAGTGTGTTGTGTTGACTGTCAGTGTGTTACATTACCCCTCTATGTTAAGTAATGTGATGTGTAGACTAAGGCTTTATGACAGCGGTTACAGCAATGACAGCGGTCACAGCAATGACAGCGGTCACAGCAATGACAGCGGTCACAACAATGACAGCGGTCACAGCAATGACAGCGGTCACAGCAATGACAGCGGTTACATTTTATTGGTTATGACTGTCTTTACCCATAACTACACATAACTAACCTACGCGGTTAGAAGGTCGTGGTGCCAGCCCTCGTGTTAACACTAACCTACGCAGTTAGGAGGTCGTGGTGCCAGCCCTCGTGTTAACACTAACCTACGCGGTTAGGAGGTCGTGGTGCCAGCCCTCGTGTTAACACTAACCTACACGGTTAGGAGGACGTGGTGCCAGCCCTCGCATTAACACTAACCTACGCGGTTAGAAGGTCGTGGTGCCAGCCCTCGTGTTAACACTAACCTACGCGGTTAGGAGGTCGTGGTGCCAGCCCTCGTGTTAACACTAACCTACGCGGTTAGGAGGTCGAACACTAACCTACGCGGTTAGGAAGTCGTGGTGCCAGCCCTCGTGTTAACACTAACCTACGCGGTTAGGAGGTCGTGGTGCCAGCCCTCGTGTTAACACTAACCTACGCGGTTAGGAGGTCGTGGTGCCAGCCCTCGTGTTAACACTAACCTACGCGGTTAGGAGGTCGTGGTGCCAGCCCTCGTGTTAACACTAACCTACGCGGTTAGGAGGTCGTGGTGCCAGCCCTCGTGTTAACACTAACCTACGTGGTTAGGAGGTCGTGTTGCCAGCCCTCGTGTTAACACTAACCTACGCGGTTAGGAGGTTGTGGTGCCAGCCCTCGTGTTAACACTAACCTACACGGTTAGGAGGACGTGGTGCCAGCCCTCGTGTTAACACTAACCTACGCGGTTAGGAAGTCTTGGTGCCAGCCCTCGTGTTAACACTAACCTACGCGGTTAGGAGGTCGTGGTGCCAGCCCTCGTGTTAACACTAACCTACGCGGTTAGGAGGTCGTGGTGCCAGCCCTCGTGTTAACACTAACCTACGCGGTTAGGAGGTTGTGGTGCCAGCCCTCGTGTTAACACTAACCTACGCGTTTAGGAGGTCGTGGTGCCAGCCCTCGTGTTAACACTAACCTACGCGGTTAGGAAGTCGTGGTGCCAGCCCTCGTGTTAACACTAACCTACGCGGTTAGGAGGTTGTGGTGCCAGCCCTCGTGTTAACACTAACCTACGCGGTTAGGAGGTTGTGGTGCCAGCCCTCGTGTTAACACTAACCTACGCGGTTAGGAGGTTGTGGTGCCAGCCCTCGTGTTAACACTAACCTACGCGGTTAGGAAGTCGTGGTGCCAGCCCTCGTGTTAACACTAACCTACGCGGTTAGGAGGTCGTGGTGCCAGCCCTCATGTTAACACTAACCTACGCGGTTAGGAGGTCGTGGTGCCAGCCCTCGTGTTAACACTAACCTACGCGGTTAGGAGGTCGTGGTGCCAGCCCTCGTGTTAACTTCATGTTGCTGCCCCTCTTCCCTCTCCCAGGTCTCTCCCCCAGGAATAGTTTGGAGGTGTTGACTCCAGAGATCCCAGGAGAGAGAGACAGGGGGAACTGCATCACGTCTCTCCAGCTTCACCCTAAAGGCTGGGCTGCCCTCATACGCTGCTCCTCCAACATGGATGACCAGGAGGTGAGTCACCTGACCCCCCAAAACCCCCAGGAGGTAACTTTCACCACACTGCACCCCGACATCTACACGCACCTCTCCCTACATTTACACACCTCTCCCTACATCAACACACACCTCTCCCCTACATCAACACACACCTCTCCCCTACATCAACACACACCTCTCCCTACATCAACACACACCTCTCCCTACATCAACACACACCTCTCCCCTACATCAACACACACCTCTCCCTACATCAACACACACCTCTTCCCTACATCAACACACACCTCTCCCCTACATAAACACACACCTCTCCCTACATCAACACACACCTCTCCCTACATCAACACACACCTCTCCCTACATCAACACACACCTCTTCCCTACATCAACACACACCTCTCCCTACATCAACACACACCTCTCCCCTACATCAACACACACCTCTTCCTACATCAACACACACCTCTCCCTACATCAACACACACCTCTCCCCTACATCAACACACACCTCTCCCCTACATCAACACACACCTCTCCCTACATCAACACACACCTCTTCCCTACATCAACACACACCTCTCCCTACATCAACACACACCTCTTCCCTACATCAACACACACCTCTCCCCTACATCAACACACACCTCTCCCCTACATCAACACACACCTCTCCCCTACATCAACACACACCTCTCCCCTACATCAACACACACCTCTCCCCTACATCAACACACACCTCTCCCTACATCAACACACACCTCTCCCTACATCAACACACACCTCTCCCTACATCAACACACACCTCTCCCCTACATCAACACACACCTCTCCCTACATCAACACACACCTCTCCCCTACATCAACACACACCTCTCCCCTACATCAACACACACCTCTCCCCTACATCAACACACACCTCTCCCTACATCAACACACACCTCTTCCCTACATCAACACACACCTCTCCCTACATCAACACACACCTCTCCCCTACATCAACACACACCTCTCCCCTACATCAACACACGCCTCTTCCCTACATCAACACACACCTCTCCCTACATCAACACACACCTCTTCCCTACATCAACACACACCTCTCCCCTACATCAACACACACCTCTCCCCTACATCAACACACACCTCTCCCCTACATCAACACACACCTCTCCCCTACATCAACACACACCTCTCCCCTACATCAACACACACCTCTCCCCTACATCAACACACACCTCTCCCCTACATCAACACACACCTCTCCCCTACATCAACACACACCTCTCCCCTACATCAACACACGCCTCTTCCCTACATCAACACACGCCTCTCCCTACATCAACACACACCTCTTCCCTACATCAACACACACCTCTCCCTACATCAACACACACCTCTCCCTACATCAACACACACCTCTCCCTACATCAACACACACCTCTCCCCTACATCAACACACACCTCTCCCCTACATCAACACACACCTCTCCCCTACATCAACACACACCTCTCCCTACATCAACACACACCTCTCCCTACATCAACACACACCTCTTCCCTACATCAACACACACCTCTCCCCTACATCAACACACACCTCTCCCTACATCAACACACACCTCTCCCTACATCAACACACACCTCTCCCTACATCAACACACACCTCTCCCTACATCAACACACACCTCTTCCCTACATCAACACACACCTCTCCCCTACATCAACACACACCTCTCCCCTACATCAACACACACCTCTCCCCTACATCAACACACACCTCTCCCTACATCAACACACACCTCTCCCCTACATCAACACACACCTCTCCCTACATCAACACACACCTCTCCCTACATCAACACACACCTCTTCCCTACATCAACACACACCTCTCCCCTACATCAACACACACCTCTCCCTACATCAACACACACCTCTCCCCTACATCAACACACACCTCTCCCCTACATCAACACACACCTCTCCCCTACATCAACACACACCTCTCCCCTACATCAACACACACCTCTCCCCTACATCAACACACACCTCTCCCCTACATCAACACACACCTCTCCCCTACATCAACACACACCTCTCCCTACATCAACACACACCTCTCCCCTACATCAACACACACCTCTCCCCTACATCAACACACACCTCTCCCCTACATCAACACACACCTCTCCCCTACATCAACACACACCTCTCCCCTACATCAACACACACCTCTCCCCTACATCAACACACACCTCTCCCCTACATCAACACACACCTCTCCCCTACATCAACACACACCTCTCCCCTACATCAACACACACCTCTCCCTACATCAACACACACCTCTCCCTACATCAACACACACCTCTCCCCTACATCAACACACACCTCTCCCTACATCAACACACACCTCTCCCTACATCAACACACACCTCTCCCTACATCAACACACACCTCTCCCCTACATCAACACACACCTCTCCCCTACATCAACACACACCTCTCCCCTACATCAACACACACCTCTCCCCTACATCAACACACACCTCTCCCCTACATCAACACACACCTCTCCCCTACATCAACACACACCTCTCCCCTACATCAACACACACCTCTCCCCTACATCAACACACACCTCTCCCCTACATCAACACACACCTCTCCCCTACATCAACACACACCTCTCCCCTACATCATCTACTTCATGATTCTTCTTTCTCGTAACGCCAAAGTCTTGTGTGTTACAACCTGAATGTAAAATGTATTAAGTTGAGGTTGTGTTTCTCTCTGGTCGACACACAATAACCCCATAATGTCATGTTCTCCAAATTCATTAAAATTATACCATGGCTTCTTGGATACTTGTTTCTGATTGGCCTGAAGGGCGTTCTAGAACCTGCGTTCTTTCCCTATAGAACATTTACTCCAGTAAAAGTGAAAATCACCCAGTTAAATAATACTTCAGTAAAAGTCTATAAAGTATTTGGTTCTAAATATACTTAAGTATGAAAAGTAAAAGTAAATTAATTAACTTATATTAAGCAAAGCAGATGGCATGATTTTTTATTTGTTATTTAATTTAATTTACAAATAGACAGGGGCACGCTCCAACCCTCAGACATCATTTACAAACTAAGCATTTGTGTCTTCCAGATCAGAGGCAGTAGGGATGACCAGGGATGTTCTCTGTTTAGTGAGTCCTCCAGATCAGAGGCAGTAGGGATGACCAGGGATGTTCTCTGTTTAGTGAGTCCTCCAGATCAGAGGCTGTAGGGATGACCAGGGATGTTCTCTGTTTAGTGAGTCCTCCAGATCAGAGGCAGTAGGGATGACCAGGGATGTTCTCTGTTTAGTGAGTCCTCCAGATCAGAGGCAGTAGGGATGACCAGGGATGTTCTCTGTTTAGTGAGTCCTCCAGATCAGAGGCAGTAGAGATGACCAGGGATGTTCTCTGTTTAGTGAGTCCTCCAGATCAGAGGCAGTAGGGATGACCAGGGATGTTCTCTGTTTAGTGAGTCCTCCAGATCAGAGGCTGTAGAGATGACCAGGGATGTTCTCTGTTTAGTGAGTCCTCCAGATCAGAGGCAGTAGGGATGACCAGGGATGTTCTCTGTTTAGTGAGTCCTCCAGATCAGAGGCAGTAGGGATGACCAGGGATGTTCTCTGTTTAGTGAGTCCTCCAGATCAGAGGCAGTAGGGATGATCAGGGATGTTCTCTGTTTAGTGAGTCCACCAGGTCAGAGGCAGTAGGGATGCCCAGGGATGTTCTCTGTTTAGTGAGTCCTCCAGATCAGAGGCAGTAGGGATGACCAGGGATGTTCTCTGTTTAGTGAGTCCACCAGGTCAGAGGCAGTAGGGATGACCAGGGATGTTCTCTGTTTAGTGAGTCCTCCAGATCAGAGGCAGTAGGGATGACCAGGGATGTTCTCTGTTTAGTGAGTCCACCAGGTCAGAGGCAGTAGGGATGCCCAGGGATGTTCTCTGTTTAGTGAGTCCTCCAGATCAGAGGCTGTAGAGATGACCAGGGATGTTCTCTGTTTAGTGAGTCCTCCAGATCAGAGGCAGTAGGGATGACCAGGGATGTTCTCTGTTTAGTGAGTCCTCCAGATCAGAGGCAGTAGGGATGACCAGGGATGTTCTCTGTTTAGCGAGTCCTCCAGATCAGAGGCAGGAGGGATGACCAGGGATGTTCTCTGTTTAGTGAGTCCTCCAGATCAGAGGCAGTAGGGATGACCAGGGATGTTCTCTGTTTAGTGTCCTCCAGATCAGAGACAGTAGGGATGACCAGGGATGTTCTCTGTTTAGTGAGTCCTCCAGATCAGAGGCAGTAGGGATGACCAGGGATGTTCTCTGTTTAGTGAGTCCTCCAGATCAGAGGCAGTAGGGATGACCAGGGATGTTCTCTGTTTAGTGAGTACTCCAGATCAGAGGCAGTAGGGATGACCAGGGATGTTCTCTGTTTAGTGAGTCCTCCAGATCAGAGGCTGTAGAGATGACCAGGGATGTTCTCTGTTTAGTGAGTCCTCCAGATCAGAGGCAGTAGGGATGACCAGGGATGTTCTCTGTTTAGTGAGTCCTCCAGATCAGAGGCAGTAGTGATGACCAGGGATGTTCTCTTGATAAGTTTGTGAATTGGATCAATTTCCTGTCCTGCTGGCCATTCAAAATGTAACTAATACTTTTGAGTGTCAGGGACAATGTAACTAATACTTTTGAGTGTCAGGGACAATGTAACTAATACTTTTGAGTGTCAGGGACAATGTAACTAATACTTTTGAGTGTCAGGGACAATGTCTGGAGTAAAAAGTACTTTTATTTTCTTTAGGAATGTAATGG
The DNA here is from genome assembly GCF_013265735.2 of Oncorhynchus mykiss. Lineage (NCBI taxonomy): Eukaryota > Metazoa > Chordata > Actinopteri > Salmoniformes > Salmonidae > Oncorhynchus > Oncorhynchus mykiss. The sequence continues at coordinate 65,067,329 of NC_048583.1, forward strand.
GGTAAAAGTAGTGAAAAATATAAATAGTAAAGTACAGATATCCCCCCAAAAACTACTGAAGTAGTACTACTAAAGTATCTTTACACCACTGAATATCCCTTTGGGCATGGTAGAGTTATGAATCACACATTGGACGGGGGCCGAGTTTCAGTGTTGACTTAAGTCTAGTTAAGTCTATGGTAAGACCTGAAAATGGTTGTCTTAACAATGATCAACAACCAATTTGACAAAGAGTTTCAACAATTTAAAAAAAGAAAAATAGTAATTGGTAAATGTTTCAGAATCCAGGTGTGGAAATGTCTTAAAGAAACGTACCCAGAAAGACTCTCAAACTTACCCAGAAAGACTCTCAAACGTACCCAGAAAGACTCTCAAACTTACCCAGAAAGACTCTCAAACTTACCCAGAAAGACTCTCAAACTTACCCAGAAAGACTCTCAGCTATTTTAGCTGCCAAAGGGGCTTGACAGAGTATTGACTGAGCTGTGTGAATACTTATGTAAATTCAATATTTCTGGATTTCGTTTTCAATAAATTTGCTAACATTTCTAAAAAACAGGTTTTCACTTTGTCATTATTATGTGTAGATGGGTGAGTTTATTTTTTAATTCCAGCTGTAACAACAAAATGTGGAATAAGTCGAGGGGTGTGAATACTTTCTGAAGGCCCTGTATCTCCACCTTGCCCTTTGATTGGCTCGGTGGACGTTTCATTATTGCTTGTACCAATCAAATCCTCTCAGATCTCCACAAGGGCTTTGGGGTCCATTTAAGATTGCACTTGGACATGCTCTGTCTGTCAGCATTGATGAGCAGGTTACGTTTAGTCTCTAACCCTCTTCTGTTTCTCCACTCTTCCTCTGTCTTCCTGTTATCCTCCCTCTCTTCTCCCCCTCCCTCCCCCTCTCTTCTCTTCCCTCCCCCTCTCTCCTCTTCCCTCCCCCTCTCTCCTCTTCTCTCCCCCTCTCTCCTCTTCTCTCCCCCTCTCTCCTCTTCTCTCCCCCTCTCTCCTCTTCCCTCCCCCTCTCTCCTCTTCCCTCCCCCTCTCTCCTCTTCCCTCCCCCTCTCTCCTCTTCCCTCCCCCTCTCTCCTCTTCTCTCCCCCTCTCTCCTCTTCTCTCCCCCTCTCTCCTCTTCTCTCCCCCTCTCTCCTCTTCTCTCCCCCTCTCTCCTCTTCTCTCCCCCTCTCTCCTCTTCTCTCCCCCTCTCTCCTCTTCCCTCCCCCTCTCTCCTCTTCTCTCCCCCTCTCTCCTCTTCTCTCCCCCTCTCTCCTCTTCTCTCCCCCTCTCTCCTCTTCCCTCCCCCTCTCTCCTCTTCTCTCCCCCTCTCTCCTCCTCCCTCCTTTTCTCCCCTCCCCCCCTCTCTCTCTCCTCTCCAGTGGACATGTGTGTATGAGTTCCAGGATGGCTCCCCTACACGTCCCCCCGTCTCCCCGCGCTGTTCTCTACGTCTGACCCACTACATCGAGGAGGCTAACGTGGGGAGGGGCTACATCAAGGAGTTGTGCTTCAGTCCTGACGGGCGGCTCATCTGCTCCCCCTACGGGTAGAGAGTATTATGACATCTGCTCCCCCTACGGGTAGAGAGTATTATGACATCTGCTCCCCCTACGGGTAGAGTATTATGACATCTGCTCCCCCTACGGGTAGAGTATTATGACATCTGCTCCCCCTACGGGTAGGGGGTATTATGACATCTGCTCCCCCTACGGGTAGAGGGCAAGGTGCAAGGTGCACTTATTGTCATATTGCTTAGCCTATCAGAGGGAAAGGTGCACTTATTGTCATATTGCTTAGCCTATCAGAGGGCACGGTGCACTTATTGTCATATTGCTTAGCCTATCAGAGGGCACGGTGCACTTATTGTCATATTGCTTAGCCTATCAGAGGGCACGGTGCACTTATTGTCATATTGCTTAGCCTATCAGAGGGCACGGTGCACTTATTGTCATATTGCTTAGCCTATCAGAGGGCACGGTGCACTTATTGTCATATTGCTTAGCCTATCAGAGGGCACGGTGCACTTATTGTCATATTGCTTAGCCTATCAGAGGGCACGGTGCACTTATTGTCATATTGCTTAGCCTATCAGAGGGCACGGTGCACTTATTGTCATATTGCTTAGCCTATCAGAGGGCACGGTGCACTTATTGTCATATTGCTTAGCCTATCAGAGGGCACGGTGCACTTATTGTCATTGCTTAGCCTATCAGAGGGCACGGTGCACTTATTGTCATATTGCTTAGCCTATCAGAGGGCACGGTGCACTTATTGTCATATTGCTTAGCCTATCAAATCCCCGGGATTGGGGTCTATTTGGAGCTCGGACACAATTTTCCACTTTTGTAATCAAGTTTTGTCCCAGCAGGTACGGAGTACGGCTGCTGTCCTTCGATGAGAACTGTATGGAGCTGTCTGACTGCCTTCCCGTCCAGACCAGCTGTCTCCGAGAGGTGCGGTCCATCTACTCCCACAGTGATGTGGTCCTGACCACCAAGTTCTCCCCAACCCACTGCCAGCTGGCGTCAGGCTGTCTCAGTGGCCGCGTCGCCTTATACCAGCCCAGGTTCTAACAGCGGGGCTGTCCCGAATGGCCCCCCCCCCCTATTCCCTATGGGCTCTGGTCAAAAGTAGTGCACTATTTTAGGGAATAGGGTGCCATTTTTTGGGGGGGACACTCCGGTAATCAAGTAGACCTTTATTCATTAGGCGCCAAACGGAAGAAACCGGAAACGAAGGGACTACCTTGAACTTGGTTTTGCTACCGTTATACCCCGATGCAATGGGCACCAACCTTTTCTGAGTCAAGAACACTTTGTCAAAACCAACCCGAGCTCAACCGCCACAACGTTTATTTTAAAAAATGTAACATTAACCTAATAAAAAGTTACATTTTCACAGCATATTGTCTCTCTGGCTTGACCTGGCTGTATTGTTCACACCATATTATGTCTCCCAACTCAAGCTTTGATGAGAAATTAGATCAGTCGGTGTAGCGCTGAGCAGGAACTCTGAAATGATTATCCTTATTGTACTGGATTTATGGTATCTGATGGTTTCAAGACAACTGGCGGCTCTGGGGGGGTTCGAATCATGATGTGGGGGAGGGACAAGGTCAAATCATGGTGTGGTGGGGGAAACAAGGTCAAATCATGATGTGGTGTGGGGGGGACAAGGTCAAATCATGGTGTGGTGGGGGAAACAAGGTCAAATCATGATGTGGTGGGGGAAACAAGGTCAAATCATGATGTGGTGGGGGAAACAAGGTCAAATCATGATGTGGGGGGGGGGGGAACAAGGTCAAATCATGATATGGGGGGGGGAACAAGGTCAAATCATGATGTGGTGGGGGAAACAAGGTCAAATCATGACGTGGGGGGGAAACAAGGTCAAATCATGATGTGGGGGGGGGGGAAACAAGGTCAAATCATGATGTGGTGGGGGAAACAAGGTCAAATCATGATATGGGGGGGGGGGAACAAGGTCAAATCGTGATGTGGGGGGGGGAACAAGGTCAAATCATGATGTGGTGGGGGAAACAAGGTCAAATCATGATGTGGTGGGGGAAACAAGGTCAAATCATGATGTGGTGGGGGAAACAAGGTCAAATCATGATGTGGGGGGGGGGGACAAGGTCAAATCATGATGTGGGGGGGGGGGGGGGAAACAAGGTCAAATCATGATGTGGTGGGGGAAACAAGGTCAAATCATGATGTGGGGGGGGGGAACAAGGTCAAATCATGATGTGGGGTGGAAACAAGGTCAAATCATGATGTGGGGTGGAAACAAGGTCAAATCATGATGTGGGGGGGGGACAAGGTCAAATCATGATGTGGGGGGAAACAAGGTCAAATCATGATGTGGTGGGGGGGGGGGGGAACAAGGTCAAATCATGATGTGGTTGGGGGGGGGGGAACAAGGTCAAATCATGATGTGGGGGGGGGGGGACAAGGTCAAATCATGATGTGGGGGGGGGGGGGAACAAGGTCAAATCATGATGTGGGGGGGGGGAACAAGGTCAAATCATGATGTGGGGGGGGGGGGGAAACAAGGTCAAATCATGATGTGGGGGGGGGGAAACAAGGTCAAATCATGATGTGGGGGGGGGGGAACAAGGTCAAATCATGATGTGGGAGGGGGGAAACAAGGTCAAATCATGATGTGGTGGGGGGGGGGGCAAGGTCAAATCATGGTGTGTGGGGGGGGGGACAAGGTCAAATCATGATGTCAGTGATCTTCAGGTCGTGAAGTCGGAGCTCGAGAAAGACGTCCGAGTTTCTGATTTGGAGTTCTGAGTTGGGTGACCGTTCAAAGAGATTTTTTTCCAGTCAGATCTCGTTTTTTTCCTGAGTTTCCAGTTGTATTCAATGCACTGAAATCGTAAGTCAGAGATTTCCGAGTTCCAAGTTGTTTTGAACACAGCATTTGTCTCAGTGGGAGGGAGACAGCAGCAGATGGTCCACCTCTCACGGTCCCTGCTCTCTCCTTTCCTCCGGTGAGACCGGCCAGAGAGAGGGGACACCCGTCTTCTACCTTATGGCCTTTCCTCCGGTGAGACCGACCAGAGAGAGGGGACACCCGTCTTCTACCTGATGGTCAACTCTAGTGAGACCGACCAGAGAGAGGGGACACCCGTCTTCCACCTGATGGTCAACTCTAGTGAGACCGACCAGAGAGAGGGGACACCCGTCTTCTACCTGATGGTCAACTCTAGTGAGACCGACCAGAGAGAGGGGACACCCGTCTTCTACCTGATGGCCTTTCCTCCGGTGAGGCCGACCAGAGAGAGGGGACACCCGTCTTCCACCTGATGGTCAACTCTAGTGAGACCGACCAGAGAGAGGGGACACCCGTCTTCTACCTGATGGCCTTTCCTCCGGTGAGGCCGACCAGAGAGAGGGGACACCCGTCTTCCACCTGATGGTCAACTCTAGTGAGACCGACCAGAGAGAGGGGACACCCGTCTTCTACCTGATGGCCTTTTTTCCGGTGAGGCCGGCCAGAGAGAGGGGACACCCGTCTTCTACCTGGTGGCCTTTCCTCCGGTGAGACCGACCAGAGAGAGGGGACACCCGTCTTCCACCTGATGGCCTTTCCTCCGGTGAGACCGACCAGAGAGAGGGGACACCCGTCTTCCACCTGATGGCCTTTCCTCCGGTGAGACCGACCAGAGAGAGGGGAGACCCGTCTTCCACCTGATGGCCTTTCCTCCGGTGAGACCGACCAGAGAGAGGGGACACCCGTCTTCCACCTGATGGCCTTTCCTCCGGTGAGACCGGCCAGAGAGAGGGGACACCCGTCTTCCACCTGATGGCCTTTCCTCCGGTGAGGCCGGCCAGAGAGAGGGGACACCCGTCTTCCACCTGATGGCCTTTCCTCCGGTGAGACACCGACCAGAGAGAGGGGACACCCGTCTCCCACCTGATGGCCTTTCCTCCGGTGAGACCGGCCAGAGAGAGGGGACACCCGTCTTCCACCTGATGGCCTTTCCTCCGGTGAGACTGACCAGAGAGAGGGGACACCCGTCTTCCACCTGATGGCCTTTCCTCCGGTGAGGCCGGCCAGAGAGAGGGGACACCCGTCTTGCACCTGATGGCCTTTCCTCCGGTGAGACACCGACCAGAGAGAGGGGACACCCGTCTTCCACCTGATGGCCTTTCCTCCGGTGAGACACCGACCAGAGAGAGGGGACACCCGTCTTCCACCTGATGGCCTTTCCTCCGGTGAGACCGGCCAGAGAGAGGGGACACCCGTCTTCCACCTGATGGTCAACTCTAGTGAGACCGACCAGAGAGAGGGGACACCCGTCTTCCACCTGATGGCCTTTCCTCCGGTGAGGCCGACCAGAGAGAGGGGACACCCGTCTTCCACCTGATGGTAACTCTAGTGAGACCGACCAGAGAGAGGGGACACCCGTCTTCTACCTGGTGGCCTTTCCTCCGGTGAGACCGACCAGAGAGAGGGGACACCCGTCTTCCACCTGATGGCCTTTCCTCCGGTGAGACCGACCAGAGAGAGGGGACACCCGTCTTCCACCTGATGGCCTTTCCTCCGGTGAGGCCGACCAGAGAGAGGGGACACCCGTCTTCCACCTGATGGTCAACTCTAGTGAGACTGACCAGAGAGAGGGGACACCCGTCTTCTACCTGGTGGCCTTTCCTCCGGTGAGACCGACCAGAGAGAGGGGACACCCGTCTTCCACCTGATGGCCTTTCCTCCGGTGAGACCGACCAGAGAGAGGGGACACCCGTCTTCCACCTGATGGCCTTTCCTCCGGTGAGACCGACCAGAGAGAGGGGACACCCGTCTTCCACCTGATGGCCTTTCCTCCGGTGAGACCGGCCAGAGAGAGGGGACACCCGTCTTCCACCTGATGGTCAACTCCAGTCGCACCTCATCTTCCTCGTGCATTAATTCATGTTGTTCCTATGACCAGAGGAAGTGAAATACTCCTCTATATTAAAATAGACACGACTCGGCTAATCATTCATGGCAGCTGCAGCGTCTGTGGACATTGGGAGAAGCATAGTTTACGTTTTATAATAGTGTTGAATAAAACTGCATTGACAGTGCTGAATAACAACTTAAACATGAACTCGGTCAGTAAAAACAGCAACTCTCTGCTGTACTCTTTGACAGTTTCTCTCTGGTCATGGTTTTAAAAGTGATGAAATCTCACGTAGGCTCGTATCAAACTTCGCTGTGACCAGCGCCATGGAATCTGTAGGCGCTGTGATTTGAGCTATCCGATTGGCTAGCGCAGTAGGCACACTCGATTTAGCAACAGATAAATAAAATGGGGATGCACACGGCCTTCTGAATCAAGTGCACCTGTCTACCAACAACGCAACACTAATGCACAGGGCCTTCTGAATCAAGTGCACCTGTCTACCAACAACGCAACACTAATGCACAGGGCCTTCTGAATCAAGTGCACCTGTCTACCAACAACGCAACACTAATGCACAGGGCCTTCTGGATCAAGTGCACCTGTCTACCAACAACGCAACACTAATGCACAGGGCCTTCTGGATCAAGTGCACCTGTCTACCAACAACACAAAACTAATGCACAGGGCCTTCTGGATCAAGTGCACCTGTCTACCAACAACGCAACACTAATGCACAGGGCCTTCTGGATCAAGTGCACCTGTCTACCAACAACACAAAACTAATGCACAGGGCCTATGGAATCAAGTGCACCTGTCTACCAACAACACAACACTAATGCACAGGGCCTATGGAATCAAGTGCACCTGTCTACCAACCACACAACACTAATGCACAGGGCCTTTATCGTTGGCTTTTCTACAGAAATGTTTGTTGATCGACTAGGAAGACCAGTTGGCCACCTCTGTTCTAATGGCTACATCCCCGGATGAGCTGCAGCTGTTCTGTGGGTCTCCTGTCAGACGGACAGACACTGACTGGGGGGTGCTGGAGTCTGGTGGACTGTAGACCTCATGAACAGAGAAGAGAATAGGAGAGGTTAAAGGATGAAGACACTGGCTCTCCTGCACCTGACTTCTACACCAGTAGATCACAACTCTCTGCTCTCCTGCACCTGACTTCTACACCAGTAGATCACAACTCTCTGCTCTCCTGCACCTGACTTCTACACCAGTAGATCACAACTCTCTGGTCTCCTGCACCTGACTTCAACTCCAGTAGATCACAACTCTCTGCCCTCCTGCACCTGACTTCTACACCAGTAGATCACAACTCTCTGCTCTCCTGCACCTGACTTCTACACCAGTAGATCACAACTCTCTGCTCTCCTGCACCTGACTTCTACACCAGAAGATCACAACTCTCTGCTCTCCTGCACCTGACTTCTACACCAGTAGATCACAAGTCTCTGCTCTCCTGCACCTGACTTCTACACCAGTAGATCACAACTCTCTGCTCTCCTGCACCTGACTTCTACACCAGTAGATCACAACTCTCTGCTCTCCTGCACCTGACTTCTACACCAGTAGATCACAACTCTCTGCTCTCCTGCACCTGACTTCTACACCAGTAGATCACAACTCTCTGCTCTCCTGCACCTGACTTCTACACCAGTAGATCACAACTCTCTGCTCTCCTGCACCTGACTTCTACACCAGTAGATCACAACTCTCTGTTCTCCTGCACCTGACTTCTACACCAGTAGATCACAACTCTCTGCTCTCCTGCACCTGACTTGCAGTTTATCTGGGGTTTATTCACTAGGAACCAAACTGAAGGAAACAGGATGAAACAGGGAGGAACTATCTGAATTTGTCCAATAGAAACTCATGAGAAACTAATTTTACTCATGAGTAACCCTCTAGTGATCGATAGGAGCATGTTTTACTCATGAGTAACCCTCTAGTGATCGATAGGAGCCTGTTTTACTCATGAATAACCCTCTAGTGATCGATAGGAGCCTGTTTTACTCATGAATAACCCTCTAGTGATCGATAGGAGCCTGTTTTACTCATGAGTAACCCTCTAGTGATCGATAGGAGCCTGTTTTACTCATGAGTAACCCTCTAGTGATCGATAGGAGCATGTTTTACTCATGAGTAACCCTCTAGTGATCGATAGGAGCCTCTTTTACTCATGAATAACACTCTAGTGATCGACGCTTAACGTCATCCCATCTAGCTATATTAGGAGGTTGACGCTTAACTTCAGCCCATCTAGCTATATTAGGGGGTCGACGCTTAACGTCAGCCCATCTAGCTATATTAGGGGGTCGACGCTTAACGTCATCCCATCTAGCTATATTAGGGGGTTCGACGCTTAACGTTATCCCATCTAGCTATATTAGGGGGTTCGACGCTTAACGTCATCCCATCTAGCTATATTAGGGGGTCGACGCTTAACGTCATCCCATCTAGCTATATTAGGGGTTCGACGCTTAACGTCACCCCATCTAGCTATATTAGGAGGTTGACGCTTAACGTTATCCCATCTAGCTATATTAGGGGGTTCGACGCTTAACGTCATCCCATCTAGCTATATTAGGGGGTTGACGCTTAAAGTTATCCCATCTAGCTATATTAGGGGTCGACGCCTAACGTCACCCCATCTAGCTATATTAGGAGGTTGACGCTTAACGTTATCCCATCTAGCTATATTAGGGGGTTCGACGCTTAACGTCATCCCATCTAGCTATATTAGGGGGTCGACGCTTAACGTCATCCCATCTAGCTATATTAGGGGTTCGACGCTTAACGTCATCCCATCTAGCTATATTAGGGGGTTCGACGCTTAACGTTATCCCATCTAGCTATATTAGGGGGTCGACGCCTAACGTCACTCCATCTAGCTATATTAGGGGTCGACGCCTAACGTCACTCCATCTAGCTATATTAGGGGGTTCGACGCTTAACGTCATCCCATCTAGCTATATTAGGAGGTTGACGCTTAACTTCAGCCCATCTAGCTATATTAGGGGGTTCGACGCTTAACTTCAGCCCATCGAGCTATATTAGGGGGGTCGACGCTTAACGTCATCCCATCTAGCTATATTAGGGGGTTCGACGCTTAACGTTATCCCATCTAGCTATATTAGTGGTCGACGCCTAACGTCACCCCATCTAGCTTTTTTAGTGGTCGACGCCTAACGTCAGCCCATCTAGCTATATTAGGAGGTTGACGCTTAACTTCAGCCCATCGAGCTATATTAGGGGGGTCGACGCTTAACGTCATCCCATCTAGCTATATTAGGGGGTTCGACGCTTAACGTTATCCCATCTAGCTATATTAGTGGTCGACGCCTAACGTTATCCCATCTAGCTATATTAGTGGTCGACGCCTAACGTCAGCCCATCTAGCTATATTAGGAGGTTGACGCTTAACTTCAGCCCATCGAGCTATATTAGGGGGTTCGACGCTTAACGTCATCCCATCTAGCTATATTAGGAGGTTGACGCTTAACGTCATCCCATCTAGCTATATTAGGAGGTTGACGCTTAACTTCAGCCCATCGAGCTATATTAGGGGGGTCGACGCTTAACGTCATCCCATCTAGCTATATTAGGGGGTTCGACGCTTAACGTTATCCCATCTAGCTATATTAGTGGTCGACGCCTAACGTTATCCCATCTAGCTATATTAGTGGTCGACGCCTAACGTCAGCCCATCTAGCTTTTTTAGTGGTCGACGCTTAACGTCCACCCATCTAGCTTTATTAGGGGGTCGACGCCTAACGTCAGATAACAGTGAATTTGTCCTTCCGTCAGGTTATTTACCCTGTTATACAGCGTCAGTTGCCCAGTTGGGGGCAAACTCGGGGAAGATTTGCTTTTTCCAACATTGCTTGTAATTCTCTCGGAGTGAGGATGGCGCTGAAAAGGATCCACAAGGTAACGGGCTCACTAGGTTGCTTTAGTGAAAACCAAAAAAAACGTTCGTTAGCTCGATTGTTGATGTACGTCGTTAGCTATCGCTAGTTAACGTTTTTAATGATGGCTAAAGTTAGCTATAGCTAGCTAACGCCCCGTTCCCATATCCAAATAGTATTTTGTCTTTCCATCTGTACCATCGGTTTGTTGACACTAGACTGGCTAACTCGTTAGGTAGTATGTAGCTACCTAGCTAGTACCATATGTATTACTAGTTATTTGGGTGTCAAACTACTGATTTCAGCACCTAAAGAATAGCCTGTAATTTATACATTATGATTTTTTTTTGTTGATACAATCTAGTTAAGGGGACGTCTAGCTATCGTTAGGGGGACGTCTAGCTAACGTTAGGGGGACGTCTAGCTATCGTTAGGGGGACGTCTAGCTAACGTTAGGGGGACGTCTAGCTAACGTTAAGGAACGTCTAGCTATCGTTAGGGGGACGTCTAGCTAACGTTAAGGGACGTCTAGCTAACATTAGGGGACGTCTAGCTAATGTTAAGGGACGTCTAGCTAACATTAGGGGAATTTCAGTCGTCGTTGTTGTTGTGCTGCCAGCTAGATGTTAGCTGAACGGTAGATAGCCATCACAACCAGACCTAGTTAACAGTTACCGGTAACGAAACGTTAGTAAAATGTACATGTAAGAGACGGGGTAACTAGCTAGGTGGATAAAACGTTAGCTAGGTGGGTCACTAACAATGTAACTGAATATAAATGTGTGTATCTAATTCTTGTACTCTTATCTGAACCTGCTCCTCTATAAGCCACTAGCCAGCGACACATCAGCCGTTTTGATGAGGTTGGGCCATTGATATCCCAATGGAGAGTCCCCTGGGGTGGGTTTGGGGGGGCACATGAATACAGGCATCACTGGTTATCACTCACTGTTACACATCAGCAGGTGTAGTTAACGGTTCATATTTGATTTAAAGTCATTTTAAAACAGTGTTAAAGGGGCTTAAATTAAGTTACATAAATACAACATAGGTAATGCCACACAAACTCCGTGGTCGCTGGTTGTTTGGACGTACTGCGTTGGAGGCGGCTTATGGTAGAGAAATTAACATTAAATGATCAGGTAACAGCTCTGGTGGACATTCCTGGAGACAGCATTCCAGTTGTACGCTCCCTCAACTTGATTGGACTGTAGCATTGTGTGCATTTCATTTCCCCCCAGCTGCAAAGAGCTGCAGTTAGTTCCAGAATCGGTGGCAAGATGTTAGTCCCAAATATTCCCAAAACTAAATGCATTGTATTTAGGACTAAACCCTAATAAACCTCAACAAAATCTTGTTATTGAACAAATTGAGGTGACTAAACTGCTTGGAGTAACCCTGGATTGTAAGCTGTCATGGTCAAAACATATTGATACAACAGTATCAGTATCAGTGTGCTGCTCTGCCTTAATAAATTCCCAGTCTGGCCATCAAACCATCACGGTCACCTAATAATCCCCAGTTTCCAATTGGCTCATTCATCCCCCTCCTCTCCCCTGTAACTATTCCCCAGGTCGTTGCTGCAAATGAGAACGTGTTCTCAGTCAATTTACCTGGTAAAATAACGAATAAATAAAAAAATAACACTATCAACAAGGCGGGTCCTACAGGCCCTAGTTTTGTCGCACCTAGGCTACTGTTCAGTCGTGTGGTCAGGTGCCACAAAGAGGGACTTAAGAAAATTGCAATTGCCTCAGGACAGCACAGCTGGCCCTTAAAAGTACACAGAGAGATAACATGAATAATATGCATGTCAATCTCTCCTGGCTCAAAGTAGAAGAGATTGAAGTCATCACTACTTTTTTTTTGTAAGAAGTGTTGACAAGCTGAATGCACAGAGCTGTCTGTTTTTAAAATGCTAGCATACAGCTCAAGACACCCATGCATACCCCACGAGACATGCCATCAGAGATCTCTTCACAGTCCCCAAGCTAGAACAGACTATGGGAGGCGCACAGTACTACATAGAGCCATGGTTACATGGAATTCTATTCCACAGTACTACATAGAACCATGACTACATGGAATTATATTCCACAGTACTACATAGAGCCATGACTACATGGAATTCTATTCCACAGTACTACATAGAACCATGGCTACATGGAATTCTATTCCACAGTACTACATAGAGCCATGGTTACATGGAATTCTATTCCACAGTACTACATAGAGCCATGACTACATGGAATTCTATTCCACAGTACTACATAGAGCCATGGTTACATGGAATTCTATTCCACAGTACTACATAGAACCATGGCTACATGGAATTCTATTCCACAGTACTACATAGAACCATGGCTACATGGAATTCTATTCCACAGTACTACATAGAACCATGGCTACATGGAATTCTATTCCACAGTACTACATAGAACCATGGCTACATGGAATTCTATTCCACAGTACTACATAGAGCCATGGCTACATGGAATTCTATTCCACAGTACTACATAGAGCCATGGCTACATGGAACTCTATTCCACAGTACTACATAGAGCCATGACTACATGGAACTCTATTCCACAGTACTACATAGAGCCATGACTACATGGAACTCTATTCCACAGTACTACATAGAGCCATGGCTACATGGAACTCTATTCCACAGTACTACATAGAGCCAAGACCACATGGAACTCTATTCCACAGTACTACATAGAGCCATGACTACATGGAACTCTATTCCACAGTACTACATAGAGCCATGACTACATGGAACTCTATTCCACAGTACTACATAGAGCCATGACCACATGGAACTCTATTCCACAGTACTACGTAGAGCCATGACTACATGGAACTCTATTCCACAGTACTACGTAGAGCCATGACTACATGGAACTCTATTCCACAGTACTACATAGAGCCATGACTACATGGAACTTTATTCCACAGTACTACATAGAGCCATGACTACATGGAACTCTATTCCACAGTACTACATAGAGCCATGACTACATGGAACTCTATTCCACAGTACTACGTAGAGCCATGACTACATGGAACTCTATTCCACAGTACTACATAGAGCCATGACTACATGGAACTCTATTCCACAGTACTACATAGAGCCAAGACCACATGGAACTCTATTCCACAGTACTACATAGAGCCATGACTACATGGAACTCTATTCCACAGTACTACATAGAACCATGACCACATGGAACTCTATTCCACAGTACTACATAGAGCCATGACTACATGGAACTCTATTCCACAGTACTACATAGAGCCATGACTACCTGGAACTCTATTCCACAATACTACATAGAACCATGACTACATGGAATTCTATTCCACAGTACTACATAGAGCCATGACTACATGGAATTCTATTCCACAGTACTACATAGAACCATGGCTACATGGAATTCTATTCCACAGTACTACATAGAGCCATGACTACATGGAATTCTATTCCACAGTACTACATAGAACCATGGCTACATGGAACTCTATTCCACAGTACTACATAGAGCCATGACTACATGGAATTCTATTCCACAGTACTACATAGAGCCATGACTACCTGGAATTCTATTCCACAGTACTACATAGAACCATGGCTACATGGAATTCTATTCCACAGTACTACATAGAACCATGACTACATGGAATTCTATTCCACAGTACTACATAGAGCCATGACTACCTGGAATTCTATTCCACAGTACTACATAGAACCATGGCTACATGGAATTCTATTCCACAGTACTACATAGAGCCATGACTACATGGAATTCTATTCCACAGTACTACATAGAGCCATGACTACATGGAACTCTATTCCACAGTACTACATAGAGCCATGACTACATGGAATTCTATTCCACAGTACTACATAGAGCCATGACTACATGGAATTCTATTCCACAGTACTACATAGAGCCATGACTACATGGAACTCTATTCCACATCAAAATATATAAAAAACTGGTATAAATGCACCTTATGGAACAGCTGTGACTGTGAAGAGACCCACACACACAGGTACATACATACACATACATTGTAGTATTGCTATATGGTGGTATTATACATGTTGTATTGTAGATATGTAGTGGTGTAATAATGTCATCTGATCTACCGTGTTTGGACCCCAGGAAGAGTAGCTGATGTCTTGGCAGGAACTAATGGGGATCCATAATAAACCCCAGGAAGAGTAGCTGCTGCCTTGCAGGAACTAATGGGGATCCATAATAAACCCCAGGAAGAGTAGCTGCTGCCATGGCAGGAACTAATGGGGATCCATAATAAACCCCAGGAAGAGTAGCTGCTGTCTTGGCAGGACCTAATGGGGATCCATAATAAACCCCAGGAAGAGTAGCTGCTGCCATGGCAGGAACTAATGGGGATCCATAATAAACCCCAGGAAGAGTAGCTGCTGCCTTGGCAGGAACTAATGGGGATCCATAATAAACCCCAGGAAGAGTAGCTGCTGCCATGGCAGGAACTAATGGGGATCCATAATAAACCCCAGGAAGAGTAGCTGCTGTCTTGGCAGGACCTAATGGGGATCCATAATAAACCCCAGGAAGAGTAGCTGCTGCCATGGCAGGAACTAATGGGGATCCATAATAAACCCCAGGAAGAGTAGCTGCCTTGGCAGGAACTAATGGGGATCCATAATAAACCGCAGGAAGAGTAGCTGCTGCCTTGGCAGGAACTAATGGGGATCCATAATAAACCCCAGGAAGAGTAGCTGCTGCCTTGGCAGGACCTAATGGGGATCCATAATAAACCCCAGGAAGAGTAGCTGCTGTCTTGGCAGGACCTAATGGGGATCCATAACAAACCCCAGGAAGAGTAGCTGCTGCCATGGCAGGAACTAATGGGGATCCATAATAAACCCCAGGAAGAGTAGCTGCCTTGGCAGGAACTAATGGGGATCCATAATAAACCCCAGGAAGAGTAGCTGCTGCCTTGGCAGGACCTAATGGGGATCCATAATAAACCCCAGGAAGAGTAGCTGCTGCCATGGCAGGAACTAATGGGGATCCATAATAAACCCCAGGAAGAGTAGCTGCTGTCTTGGCAGGAACTAATGGGGATCCATAATAAACCCCAGGAAGAGTAGCTGCTGTCTTGGCAGGAACTAATGGGGATCCATAATAAACCACAGGAAGAGTAGCTGCTGTCTTTGCAGGAACTAATGGGGATCCATAATAAACCCCCAGGAAGAGTAGCTGCTGTCTTGGCAGGAACTAATGGGGATCCATAATAAACCCCAGGAAGAGTAGCTGCTTTCTTGGCACTAACTAATGGGGATCCATAATAAACCCCAGGAAGAGTAGCTGCTGCCTTGGCAGGAACTAATGGGGATCCATAATAAACCCCAGGAAGAGTAGCTGCTGTCTTGGCAGGAACTAATGGGGATCCATAATAAACCACAGGAAGAGTAGCTGCTGTCTTGGCAGGAACTAATGGGGATCCATAATAAACCCCAGGAAGAGTAGCTGCTGCCTTGGCAGGAACTAATGGGGATCCATAATAAACCACAGGAAGAGTAGCTGCTGTCTTGGCAGGAACTAATGGGGATCCATAATAAACCCCAGGAAGAGTAGCTGCTGCCTTGGCAGGAACTAATGGGGATCCATAATAAACCCCAGGAAGAGTAGCTGCTGCCTTGGCAGGAACTTACGGGGATAAGTTCCTGCCAATAAAGTTAGTGCTAATAAATGCAAATTGTCATGCTGAGACAGGAAACGGCCTTCACCAAACTGTTCCCACAATGCTGTAGCGTTAAGATGTCCCTTCATTGTAACTAAAGTGTCAAGCCCGCATCTGCCAAACTCAGATTCATCCTTTCGACTGCCAGGTGGTGAAGTGTGATTCATCACTCCAGAGAACACGTTTCCACTGCTCCAGAGTCCAATGGCAGCAAGCTTTTACAACCCTTCAACAGTGTAGGTACAGCAATAGGTTGTCTTGGATGGCCATGACTAGACTGCAGTGTAGGTACAGCAATAGGTTGTCTTGGATGGCCATGACTAGACTGCAGTGTAGGTACAGCAATAGGTTGTCTTGGATGGCCATGACTAGACTGCAGTGTAGGTACAGCAATAGGTTGTCTTGGATGGCCATGACTAGACTGCAGTGTAGGTACAGCAATAGTTGTCTAGGATGGCCATGACTAAGCTGCAGTGTAGGTACAGCAATAGTTGTCTAGGATGGCCATGACTACAGTATGTAAACATTATTAATAGGGGCAGCAGGTAACCTAGTGGTTAGAGCTTTGGGCCAGTAACCGAAAGGTTGGTGGATCGAATCTCCAAGCTGACAAGGTAAAAATCTGTCTTTCTGCCCCTGAACAAGGCAGTTTAACCCACTGTTCCCCGGTAGGCCGTCATTTTAAATACGAATTTGTTCTTAACTGACTTGCCTAGTTAAATGAAGGTTACATTTTTTTATTTATTAACAGAGCTGTCCCCAACTAAAACATTTTGGTAGACCAATGACCAAATGTTCTTTAGAACAATTGATTGGTCATAATTTTCTATCATGTATTTTTCCATATTTACACACATCCTATGTGTTTTAATCCAATCAACTATATGCACTGAGGTTGTCTGATGCTTTAAGCACACTGTTTGATTAAATAATTAAGACACACAAATGACTAGAGGGAGTCTGACCCGCAATTGATTTGATTGGGCCTGTGGGTCTGGCTCAGACTTGCTGCACCATGTTAAAAAGGACTGCTAGTGACCAGCACCCATTGTCTCCGTCTCTCCTCCCTGCTGCAGCGACCACCACATTAACACTTGGATGTTATCGCGCTGAAGCTGCAACATACCTTTTCAGTCAGAAATGGCTGTAATTATCATCCTGAAATCCCTCATTTGTTTAGGAAAAACATTCCGTCAACCCCGACTCTCTTCACGTGTAACGTATGCGTCACATGCCCGTGATCAATAGGGCCTGACCTATAGCCTATCATAATCGTATCAATACATTTGTTATAACAAACTCTGAACATCGTAACATTTTGTTACCTTACAGATTGGTTAAATTGTTTGCGACATGTTGTGGTCGGTGCTCACGGAATCAGTAGGCTATTAAACAAACACTCAAAACAGAAGCAGGTTCTGTCATCTTTCATACAGAGCTTTCAGAAAGCAGTCAGACCCCTTTGGGCTTTTCCCCATTTTGTTACCTTACATTCTTATTCTAAAATGGATTGTGTCAAGGCACAGATCTGTTGAAGGCACAGACAGACGAATGGATTGTGTCAAGGCACAGATCTGTTGAAGGCAGAGTCAGACAAATGGATTGTGTCAAGGCACAGCTCTGTTGAAGGCAGAGTCTGACAAATGGATTGTGTCAAGGCACAGCTCTGTTGAAGGCAGAGTCTGACAAATGGATTCTGACAAATTGTCAGACGGTTCTGTCTGCTACCGCACGGCAAGTGGTACCGCAACGCCAAGTCGAGGTCCTGCTGCTACTCGCTGTTTATTATCTATGCATGGTCACTTTATCCCTACCGTCATGTACATATTGGCTCAACTAATAGTCTCCACATTGACTCTGTACCGGTACCCCCTGTATATAGCCTCCACATTGACTCTGTACCGGTACCCCCTGTATATAGCCTCCACATTGACTCTGTACCGGTACCCCCTGTATATAGCCTCCATATTGACTCTGTACTGTAATAACCTGTATATAGCCTCCACATTGACTCTGTACCGGTACCCCCTGTATATAGCCTCCACATTGACTCTGTACCGGTACCCCCCTGTATATAGTCTCCACATTGACCCTGTACCAGTACCCCCTGTATATAGCCTCCACATTGACTCTGTACCAGTAGCCCCTGTATATAGCCTCCACATTGACTCTGTACCGGTACCCCCTGTATATAGCATCCACATTGACTCTGTACCGGTACCCCCTGTATATAGCCTCCACATTGACCCTGTACCGGTACCCCCTGTATATAGCCTCCATATTGACTCTGTACTGTAATAACCTGTATATAGCCTCCACATTGACTCTGTACCAGTACCCCCCTGTATATAGTCTCCACATTGACCCTGTACCGGTACCCCCTGTATATAGCCTCCACATTGACTCTGTACCGGTACCCCCTGTATATAGTCTCCACATTGACTCTGTACCGGTACCCCCTGTATATAGTCTCCACATTGACTCTGTACCGGTATCCCCTGTATATAGCCTCCACATTGACTCTGTACTGGTACCCCCTGTATATAGCCTCCACATTGACTCTGTACCGTAACACCATGTATATAGCCTCCACATTGACTCTGTACCGTAACACCATGTATATAGCCTCCACATTGACTCAGTACCGGTACCCCCTGTATATAGCCTCCACATTGACTCTGTACCGTAACATCCTGTATATAGCCTCCACATTGACTCTGTACCGGTACCCCCTGTATATAGCCTCCACATTGACTCTGTACCAGTACCTCCTGTATATAGTCTCCACATTGACTCTGTACCGGTACCCCCTGTATATAGCCTCCACATTGACTCCGTACCGGTACCCCCTGTATATAGCCTCCACATTGACTCTGTACCAGTATCCCCTGTATATAGACTCCACATTGACTCTGTACCGTAACACCCTGTATATAGCCTCCACATTGACTCTGTACCGGTACCCCCTGTATATAGCCTCCACATTGACTCTGTACCAGTACCCCCTGTATATAGCCTCCACATTGACTCTGTACCGGTACTCCCTGTATATAGCCTCCACATTGACTCTGTACCGGTACCCCCTGTATATAAACATTGCACCATCTCTACAGTGAAGCGTGGTGGCAGCATCATGCTGTGGGGATGTTTTTCAGTGGTAGGGACTGGGAGACTAGTCAGGATTGAGGGAAAGATGAACGGAGAAAAGTACAGATCTCCTTGATGAAAACCTGGTCAGGACCTCAGACTGGGATGAAGGTTCATCTTCCAACAGGACAATGACCCTAAGAACACAGCCAAGACAATGCAGGAGTGACTTTGGGACAAGTCTCTGAATGTCCTTGTGTGGCCCAGCCAGAGCCCGGACTTGAAGCCAATCTACTGTCTCTTGATAGACCTGAAAATAGCTGTGCAGCGACGCTCCCCATCCAACCTGACAGATCTTGAGAGGATCTGCAGAGAAGAATGGAAGAAACTCCCCAAATACAGGTGTGCCAAACTTGTAGCGTCATACCCAAGAAGACTCGAGGCTGTAATCGCTTTTTTTTTTAAATTGCGCGTGTTTGTAAAACCCTGTTTCTGGCTGTAACGTAACAAAATGTGGTCTGAATACTTTCCAAATGCATTGTATATATGGATGATTTCTAAAGCCAGGCACATTTAACAGTTAGGCTGTTGATTCTAGACTTCATTCATTTGGTGTCCTCTCTCCTCAGTTTTCTTAGACAGTTAAAAGTCGTGTTTTCTCATCTCCTAACTCCGCTGCTTCCTCCATCACATTGTTGTCAACAGTCAAAATGGTGGTTGGCTTTGCACTGCTCTACTGTTGACCAGGACCCATAGGGTAGTGCTCTACTGTTGACCAGGACCCATAGGGTAGTGTACTACTGTTGACCAGGACCCATAGGGTAGTGTACTACTGTTGACCAGGACCCATAGGCTAGTGTACTACTGTTGACCAGGGCCCATAGGGTAGTGTACTACTGTTGACCAGGACCCATAGGGTAGTGTACTACTGTTGACCAGGACCCATAGCTAGGACCCATAGGGTAGTGTACTACTGTTGACCAGGGCCCATAGGGTAGTGTACTACTGTTGACCAGGGCCCATAGGGTAGTGTACTACTGTTGACCAGGGCCCATAGGGTAGTGTACTACTGTTGACCAGGCCCCATAGGGTAGTGTACTACTGTTGACCAGGACCCATAGCTAGGACCCATAGGGTAGTGAACTACTGTTGACCAGGACCCATAGGGTAGTGTACTACTGTTGACCAGGACCCATAGCTAGGACCCATAGGGTAGTGAACTACTGTTGACCAGGACCCATAGGGTAGTGAACTACTGTTGACCAGGACCCATAGGGTAGTGTAGTAATGTTGACCAGGTCCCATAGGGTAGTGCTCTACTGTTGACCAGGACCCATAGGGTAGTGCTCTACTGTTGACCAGGTCCCATAGGGTACTGTACTACTGTTGACCAGGACTCAAAGGGTAGTGTACTACTGTTGACCAGGGTCTATAGGGTAGTGTACTACTGTTGACCAGGGCCCATAGGGCAGTGTACTACTGTTGACCAGGACCCATAGGGTAGTGTACTACTGTTGACCAGGACCCATAGGGTAGTGCTCTACTGTTGACCAGGGCCCATAGGGTAGTGTACTACTGTTGACCAGGACCCATAGGGTAGTGTACTACTGTTGACCAGGACCCATAGGGTAGTGTACTACTGTTGACCAGGGCCCATAGGTCTGTTTTCTGTAAATGTGAACAGCACAACAACTTTCCGTCATGGTAGAGGTCATGGTAGAGGTCATGGTATGCTTTACCTCATTGTATAGGTGGTGTTGAATGACCGTCTGACTGGTTCTTGGAGAAATGGCATCTTCCTTTCACAAGAACACCCAGTTGGGTTGTATTCACTACTAGTATGCACCAAATGGAAGAAAACAAACAGCAACGAGGAGGGACTACCTGAACTTTCAAATACAAAACACTTGTTTTCCTTTTGCCAAACGTTTTGCTACTGAGTATGTAGTAGGTGTAGGCTACTTTGGGCTGATAGCCTGTCACTGGGATTATAGTCTGTCACTGGGTTTATAGCCTGTCACTGGGTTTATAGCCTGTCACTGGGATTATAGCCTGTCACTGGGCTGATAGCCTGTCACTGGGCTGATAGCCTGTCACTGGGCTGATAGCCTGTCACTGGGCTGATAGCCTGTCACTGGGATTATAGGCTGTCACTGGGCTGATAGCCTGTCACTGGGCTGATAGCCTGTCACTGGGCTGATAGGCTGTCATTCATTCTTCTTTGTTCTCAGACTGGAGCTCACCGTGTTGCTTTAATCATTCAAAATGTCTGCCTCTGGTTTAGAGCTAAGTGTTCCTGGTCTCTCTTGTTGCTTGGTTTAGAGCTAAGTGTTCCTGGTCTCTCTTGTTGATTGGTTTAGAGCTAAGTGTTCCTGGTCTCTCTTGTTGATTGGTTTAGAGCTAAGTGTTCCTGGTCTCTCTTGTTGATTGGTTTAGAGCTAAGTGTTCCTGGTCTCTCTTGTTGATTGGTTTAGAGCTAAGTGTTCCTGGTCTCTCTTGTTGCTTGGTTTAGAGCTCAGTGTTCCTGGTCTCTCTTGTTGCTTGGTTTAGAGCTCAGTGTTCCTGGTCTCTCTTGTTGCTTGGTTTAGAGCTCAGTGTTCCTGGTCTCTCTTGTTGCTTGGTTTAGAGCTAAGTGTTCCTGGTCTCTCTTGTTGCTTGGTTTAGAGCTAAGTGTTCCTGGTCTCTCTTGTTGCTTGGTTTAGAGCTAAGTGTTCCTGGTCTCTCTTGTTGATTGGTTTAGAGCTAAGTGTTCCTGGTCTCTCTTGTTGCTTGGTTTAGAGCTAAGTGTTCCTGGTCTCTCTTGTTGCTTGGTTTAGAGCTAAGTGTTCCTGGTCTCTCTTGTTGATTGGTTTAGAGCTAAGTGTTCCTGGTCTCTCTTGTTGCTTGGTTTAGAGCTAAGTGTTCCTGGTCTCTCTTGTTGATTGGTTTAGAGCTAAGTGTTCCTGGTCTCTCTTGTTGCTTGGTTTAGAGCTAAGTGTTCCTGGTCTCTCTTGTTGATTGGTTTAGAGCTAAGTGTTCCTGGTCTCTCTTGTTGATTGGTTTAGAGCTAAGTGTTCCTGGTCTCTCTTGTTGCTTGGTTTAGAGCTAAGTGTTCCTGGTCTCTCTTGTTGCTTGGTTTAGAGCTAAGTGTTCCTGGTCTCTCTTGTTGCTTGGTTTAGAGCTAAGTGTTCCTGGTCTCTCTTGTTGCTTGGTTTAGAGCTAAGTGTTCCTGGTCTCTCTTGTTGCTTGGTTTAGAGCTAAGTGTTCCTGGTCTCTCTTGTTGATTGGTTTAGAGCTAAGTGTTCCTGGTCTCTCTTATTCCATTGCAGGAGCTGAATGATCTGGCTCGTGACCCTCCAGCACAGTGCTCAGCAGGACCAGTGGGAGATGACAGTAGGTGTCTTAGACTTTATCATTTTATGGAACTGTTGAAGGCAGTTATTCTTCATCTTGGTCCTGGAGAACCAAAGGGCTGAATATTTTAGTTTTTTGCCCAAAAGCACTAATACACCTGATCAAAGGTGCGTTAAGAAACACTGGTTAAAGATTTACAATGACCCTGAATGTGCACTAACTCTCCTTCTCCCCCTCTCCTTCCGCCAGTGTTTCACTGGCAAGCCACGATCATGGGACCTGTGAGTACCAGTCACGTATCCCACTAGAACGGGAGAACTCTAAAGTCTTGAATGTCTGTTTTGACGAAGGTATAACATTTTCCTGGACGTACAGGTGGTTGGATCAGTCGTCATGACAGACGTTCTTTCTCTCCTTTCAGAATGACAGTCCATATCAGGGGGGCGTTTTCTTCCTCACCATTCATTTCCCCACAGACTATCCTTTCAAACCCCCTAAGGTAAGGGTCCATGTCCCTTCACATAGGTTTGGAAAGGGGCTCGTTCCTAAGTCCCTGTCAGTGGTTACACTTAGGGACATTTTTATTGTTCTGGACTGCAGCCTCGTGATGCTGCATGTAGTTAATGTTGTGTGGTAGGAGGGGGTGATTTACTAGTTAATGTGTGGTAGGAGGTGTGATTTACTAGTTAATGTGTGGTAGGAGGGGTGATTTACTAGTTAATGTGTGGTAGGAGGGGTGATTTACTAGTTAATGTGTGGTAGGAGGGGTGATTTACTAGTTAATGTGTGGTAGGAGGGGTGATTTACTAGTTAATGTGTGGTAGGAGGGGTGATTTACTAGTTAATGTGTGGTAGGAGGGGTGATTTACTAGTTAATGTGTGGTAGGAGGGGTGATTTACTAGTTAATGTGTGGTAGGAGGGGTGATTTACTAGTTAATGTTGTGTGGTAGGAGTGGTGATTTACTAGTTAATGTTGTGTGGTAGGAGTGGTGATTTACTAGTTAATGTGTGGTAGGAGGGGTGATTTACTAGTTAATGTGTGGTAGGAGGGCTGATTTACTAGTTAATGTGTGGTAGGAGGGGGTGATTTACTAGTTAATGTTGTGTGGTAGGAGGGGGTGATTTACTAGTTAATGTTGTGTGGTAGGAGTGGTGATTTACTAGTTAATGTGTGGTAGGAGGGGTGATTTACTAGTTAATGTGTGGTAGGAAGGGGTGATTTACTAGTTAATGTGTGGTAGGAAGGGGTGATTTACTAGTTAATGTGTGGTAGGAGGGGTGATTTACTAGTTAATGTTGTGTGGTAGGAGGGGTGATTTACTAGTTAATGTTGTGTGGTAGGAGGGGTGATTTACTAGTTAATGTTGTGTGGTAGGAGGGGTGATTTACTAGTTAATGTGTGGTAGGAGGGGTGATTTACTAGTTAATGTGTGGTAGGAGGGGTGATTTACTAGTTAATGTGTGGTAGGAGGGGTGATTTACTAGTTAATGTGTGGTAGGAGGGGTGATTTACTAGTTAATGTGTGGTAGGAGGGGTGATTTACTAGTTAATGTTGTGTGGTAGGAGGGGTGATTTACTAGTTAATGTGTGGTAGGAGGGGTGATTTACTAGTTAATATGTGGTAGGAGGGGTGATTTACTAGTTAATATGTGGTAGGAAGGGGTGATTTACTAGTTAATGTGTGGTAGGAGGGGTGATTTACTAGTTAATGTGTGGTAGGAGGGGTGATTTACTAGTTAATGTGTGGTAGGAGGGGTGATTTACTAGTTAATGTGTGGTAGGAGGGGTGATTTACTAGTTAATGTTTGGTAGGAGAGGTGATTTACTAGTTAATGTGTGGTAGGAGGGGTGATTTACTAGTTAATGTGTGGTAGGAGGGGTGATTTACTAGTTAATGTTGTGTGGTAGGAGGGGTGATTTACTAGTTAATATGTGGTAGGAGGGGTGATTTACTAGTTAATGTGTGGTAGGAAGGGGTGATTTACTAGTTAATATGTGGTAGGAAGGGGTGATTTACTAGTTAATATGTGGTAGGAGGGGTGATTTACTAGTTAATATGTGGGAGGAGGGGTGATTTACTAGTTAATATGTGGTAGGAAGGGGTGATTTACTAGTTAATGTTGTGTGGTAGGAGGGGTGATTTACTAGTTAATGTGTGGTAGGAGGGGTGATTTACTAATTAATGTGTTGTAGGAGGGGTGATTTACTAGTTAATGTTGTGTGGTAGGAGGGGGTGATTTACTAGTTAATGTGTGGTAGGAGGGGTGATTTACTAGTTAATATGTGGTAGGAGGGGTGATTTACTAGTTAATGTGTGGTAGGAGGGGTGATTTACTAGTTAATGTGTGGTAGGAGGGGTGATTTACTAGTTAATATGTGGTAGGAAGGGGTGATTTACTAGTTAATGTGTGGTAGGAGGGGTGATTTACTAGTTTATGTGATAGGAGGGGTGATTTACTAGTTAATATGTGGTAGGAGTGGTGATTTACTAGTTAATGTGTGGTAGGAGGGGTGATTTACTAGTTAATGTGTGGTAGGAGGGGTGATTTACTAGTTAATGTGTGGTAGGAGGGGTGATTTACTAGTTAATGTTGTGTGGTAGGAGGGGTGATTTACTAGTTAATGTGTGGTAGGAGGGGTGATTTACTAGTTAATGTGTGGTAGGAAGGGGTGATTTACTAGTTAATGTATGGTAGGAGAGGTGATTTACTAGTTAATGTGTGGTAGGAGAGGTGATTTACTAGTTAATGTGTGGTAGGAGGGGTGATTTACTAGTTAATGTGTGGTAGGAGAGGTGATTTACTAGTTAATGTGTGGTAGGAGGGGTGATTTACTAGTTAATGTGTGGTAGGAGGGGTGATTTACTAGTTAATGTTGTGTGGTAGGAGGGGTGATTTACTAGTTAATATGTGGTAGGAGGGGTGATTTACTAGTTAATGTGTGGTAGGAAGGGGTGATTTACTAGTTAATATGTGGTAGGAAGGGGTGATTTACTAGTTAATATTTGGGTAGGAGGGGTGATTTACTAGTTAATATGTGGGAGGAGGGGTGATTTACTAGTTAATATGTGGTAGGAAGGGGTGATTTACTAGTTAATGTTGTGTGGTAGGAGGGGTGATTTACTAGTTAATGTGTGGTAGGAGGGGTGATTTACTAGTTAATGTGTGGTAGGAGGGGTGATTTACTAGTTAATATGTGGTAGGAAGGGGTGATTTACTAGTTAATGTGTGGTAGGAGGGGTGATTTACTAGTTTATGTGATAGGAGGGGTGATTTACTAGTTAATATGTGGTAGGAAGGGGTGATTTACTAGTTAATGTGTGGTAGGAGGGGTGATTTACTAGTTAATGTGTGGTAGGAGGGGTGATTTACTAGTTAATGTGTGGTAGGAGGGGTGATTTACTAGTTAATGTGTGGTAGGAGGGGTGATTTACTAGTTAATGTGTGGTAGGAAGGGGTGATTTACTAGTTAATGTGTGGTAGGAGGGGTGATTTACTAGTTAATGTGTGGTAGGAGGGGTGATTTACTAGTTAATGTGTGGTAGGAGGGGTGATTTACTAGTTAATGTGTGGTAGGAGGGGTGATTTACTAGTTAATGTGTGGTAGGAGGGGTGATTTACTAGTTAATGTTGTGTGGTAGGAGGGGTGATTTACTAGTTAATATGTGGTAGGAGGGGTGATTTACTAGTTAATGTGTGGTAGGAAGGGGTGATGTACTAGTTAATATGTGGTAGGAAGGGGTGATGTACTAGTTAATGTGTGGTAGGAGGGGTGATTTACTAGTTAATGTGTGGTAGGAGGGGTGATTTACTAGTTAATGTGTGGTAGGAGGGGTGATTTACTAGTTAATGTGTGGTAGGAGGGGTGATTTACTAGTTAATGTGTGGTAGGAGGGGTGATTTACTAGTTAATGTGTGGTAGGAGGGGTGATTTACTAGTTAATGTTGTGTGGTAGGAGGGGTGATTTACTAGTTAATATGTGGTAGGAGGGGTGATTTACTAGTTAATGTGTGGTAGGAAGGGGTGATTTACTAGTTAATATGTGGTAGGAAGGGGTGATTTACTAGTTAATATGTGGTAGGAGGGGTGATTTACTAGTTAATATGTGGTAGGAAGGGGTGATTTACTAGTTAATGTTGTGTGGTAGGAGGGGTGATTTACTAATTAATGTGTTGTAGGAGGGGTGATTTACTAGTTAATGTTGTGTGGTAGGAGGGGTGATTTACTAGTTAATGTGTGGTAGGAGGGGTGATTTACTAGTTAATGTGTGGTAGGAGGGGTGATTTACTAGTTAATATGTGGTAGGAAGGGGTGATTTACTAGTTAATGTGTGGTAGGAGGGGTGATTTACTAGTTTATGTGATAGGAGGGGTGATTTACTAGTTAATATGTGGTAGGAAGGGGTGATTTACTAGTTAATGTGTGGTAGGAGGGGTGATTTACTAGTTAATGTGTGGTAGGAGAGGTGATTTACTAGTTAATGTGTGGTAGGAGGGGTGATTTACTAGTTAATGTGTGGTAGGAGGGGTGATTTACTAGTTAATGTTGTGTGGTAGGAGGGGTGATTTACTAGTTAATATGTGGTAGGAGGGGTGATTTACTAGTTAATGTGTGGTAGGAAGGGGTGATTTACTAGTTAATATGTGGTAGGAAGGGGTGATTTACTAGTTAATATTTGGGTAGGAGGGGTGATTTACTAGTTAATATGTGGGAGGAGGGGTGATTTACTAGTTAATATGTGGTAGGAAGGGGTGATTTACTAGTTAATGTTGTGTGGTAGGAGGGGTGATTTACTAGTTAATGTGTGGTAGGAGGGGTGATTTACTAGTTAATGTGTGGTAGGAGGGGTGATTTACTAGTTAATATGTGGTAGGAAGGGGTGATTTACTAGTTAATGTGTGGTAGGAGGGGTGATTTACTAGTTTATGTGATAGGAGGGGTGATTTACTAGTTAATATGTGGTAGGAAGGGGTGATTTACTAGTTAATGTGTGGTAGGAGGGGTGATTTACTAGTTAATGTTGTGTGGTAGGAAGGGGTGATTTACTAGTTAATGTGTGGTAGGAAGGGGTGATTTACTAGTTAATGTGTGGTAGGAGGGGTGATTTACTAGTTAATGTGTGGTAGGAGGGGTGATTTACTAGTTAATGTGTGGTAGGAGGGGTGATTTACTAGTTAATGTGTGGTAGGAGGGGTGATTTACTAGTTAATGTGTGGTAGGAGGGGTGATTTACTAGTTAATGTTGTGTGATAGGAGGGGTGATTTACTAGTTAATGTGTGGTAGGAGGGGTGATTTACTAGTTAATGTGTGGTAGGAGGGGTGATTTACTAGTTAATGTGTGGTAGGAGGGGTGATTTACTAGTTAATGTGTGGTAGGAGGGGTGATTTACTAGTTAATGTTGTGTGATAGGAGGGGTGATTTACTAGTTAATGTGTGGTAGCAGGGGTGATTTACTAGTTAATGTGTGGTAGGAGGGGGTGATTTACTAGTTAATGTGTGGTAGGAGGGGTGATTTACTAGTTAATGTGTGGTAGGAGGGGTGATTTACTAGTTAATGTGTGGTAGGAGGGGTGATTTACTAGTTAATGTTGTGTGGTAGGAGGGGTGATTTACTAGTTAATGTGTGGTAGGAGGGGTGATTTACTAGTTAATGTGTGGTAGGAGGGGTGATTTACTAGTTAATGTGTGGTAGGAGGGGTGATTTACTAGTTAATGTTGTGTGGTAGGAGGGGGTGATTTACTAGTTAATGTGTGGTAGGAGGGGTGATTTACTAGTTAATGTGTGGTAGGAGGGGGTGATTTACTAGTTAATGTGTGGTAGGAAGGGGTGATTTACTAGTTAATGTGTGGTAGGAAGGGTGATTTACTAGTTAATGTGTGGTAGGAGGGGTGATTTACTAGTTAATGTGTGGTAGGAAGGGTGATTTACTAGTTAATGTGTGGTAGGAGGGGTGATTTACTAGTTAATGTTGTGTGGTAGGAGGGGGTGATTTACTAGTTAATGTGTGGTAGGAGGGGTGATTTACTAGTTAATGTGTGGTAGGAGGGGGTGATTTACTAGTTAATGTGTGGTAGGAGGGGTGATTTACTAGTTAATGTGTGGTAGGAGGGGTGATTTACTAGTTAATGTTGTGTGGTAGGAGGGGGTGATTTACTAGTTAATGTGTGGTAGGAGGGGTGATTTACTAGTTAATGTGTGGTAGGAGGGGTGATTTACTAGTTAATGTGTGGTAGGAGGGGTGATTTACTAGTTAATGTGTGGTAGGAAGGGTGATTTACTAGTTAATGTGTGGTAGGAAGGGTGATTTACTAGTTAATGTGTGGTAGGAGGGGTGATTTACTAGTTAATGTGTGGTAGGAGGGGTGATTTACTAGTTAATGTGTGGTAGGAAGGGGTGATTTACTAGTTAATGTGTGGTAGGAGGGGTGATTTACTAGTTAATGTGTGGTAGGAGGGGTGATTTACTAGTTAATGTGTGGTAGGAAGGGGTGATTTACTAGTTAATGTGTGGTAGGAGGGGTGATTTACTAGTTAATGTGTGGTAGGAGAGGTGATTTACTAGTTAATGTGTGGTAGGAGGGGTGATTTACTAGTTAATGTGTGGTAGGAGGGGTGATTTACTAGTTAATGTGTGGTAGGAGGGGGTGATTTACTAGTTAATGTGTGGTAGGAGGGGTGATTTACTAGTTAATGTGTGGTAGGGAGGGGTGATTTACTAGTTAATGTGTGGTAGGAGGGGTGATTTACTAGTTAATGTGTGGTAGGAGGGGTGATTTACTAGTTAATGTGTGGTAGGAGGGGTGATTTACTAGTTAATGTGTGGTAGGAGGGATGATTTACTAGTTAATGTTGTGTGGTAGGAAGGGGTGATTTACTAGTTAATGTGTGGTAGGAGGGGTGATTTACTAGTTAATGTGTGGTAGGAGGGGTGATTTACTAGTTAATGTGTGGTAGGAGGGATGATTTACTAGTTAATGTTGTGTGGTAGGAAGGGGTGATTTACTAGTTAATGTGTGGTAGGAGGGGTGATTTACTAGTTAATGTTGTGTGGTAGGAGGGGTGATTTACTAGTTAATGTGTGGTAGGAGGGGTGATTTACTAGTTAATGTGTGGTAGGAGGGGTGATTTACTAGTTAATGTGTGGTAGGAGGGGTGATTTACTAGTTAATGTGTGGTAGGAGGGATGATTTACTAGTTAATGTTGTGTGGTAGGAAGGGGTGATTTACTAGTTAATGTGTGGTAGGAGGGGTGATTTACTAGTTAATGTTGTGTGGTAGGAGGGGTGATTTACTAGTTAGTGTGTGGTAGGAAGGGGTGATTTACTAGTTAATGTGTGGTAGGAGGGGTGATTTACTAGTTAATGTGTGGTAGAGGGGGTGATTTACTAGTTAATATGTGGTATGAGGGGTGATTTACTAGTTAATGTGTGGTAGGAGGGGTGATTTACTAGTTAATGTGTGGTAGGAGGGGTGATTTACTAGTTAATGTGTGGTAGGAGGGGTGATTTACTAGTTAATATGTGGTAGGAGGGGTGATTTACTAGTTAATGTGTGGTAGGAGGGGTGATTTACTAGTTAATGTGTGGTAGGAGGGGTGATTTACTAAATGTCTCTCTCTCTCCCCCAGTTAGCGTTTACCACAAGAATTTACCACCCCAATATTAACAGTAACGGCAGTATCTGTTTGGATATTCTCCGATCACAGTGGTCGCCGGCTTTAACCATTTCTAAAGGTGAGTTAGGACCACTCTGTGAAGGACAGATTCACTGAAGGTGCATTATGGGGCAGTTTACCGGACACAGATTAAGCCTGGTCTCGGACTACAAAGTTATTTCAATGAAGATTGTGGAGATGTTTTCTACAATGTTTAATGTGCCTCTGTGTGTGTGTGTATCATAAGAAATCAGACGTCACTACATCACATGGCCTAGATGTCTACGTGAGAGTCGTCTGTAATGGGGATCCAATCCCCCCCATTGCTCCCGTTCCCAGTTACACTGCTGAGAAACGGGGTTTCTAACTCTTGTAACTGTCTTCCTCTGCAGTTCTGCTCTCCATTTGCTCCCTGTTATGTGATCCCAACCCAGACGACCCTCTAGTACCAGAGATCGCACGCATCTATAAAGCAGATAGTGACAAGTAAGTATCCTGTACTGCCGTCTGTTGGAGACATCCCTTCAGTGTCATTTTATATACTGCAGATGTCAGGACATTTTTCATTCTGTATAACCCAGTGAAAATACGTTATTTTCAACATGTTTTTTTGGCTCACTGGGAAGTTGATAAACATAACATGTTCCTGTCTGCTTTCAGTCGGGGACCTGTACACACGATCATTGTCTACAGCCGAGACAAAGCAAAATAATGTCCCGTGTCTCTTACGAAGCCACTCCTTCGTTGCCCGGGCGGTGTGTTTGGGATCATTGTCATGCTGAAAGACCCAGCCACGTTTAATCTTCAATGCCCTTGCTGATGTAAGGAGGTTTTCGCTCAAAATCTCACGATACATGGCCCCATTCATTCTTTCCTTTACACGGATCAGTCGTCCTGGTCCCTTTGCAGAAAAACAGCCCCAAAGCATTATGTTTCCACCCCCATGCTTCACAGTAGATATGGTGTTCTTTGGATGCAACTCAGCATTCTTTGTCCTCCAAACACGACGAGTTGAGTTTTTACCAAAAAGTTATATTTTGGTTTCATCTGACCGTATGACATTCTCCCAATCTTCTTCTGGATCATCCAAATGCTCTCTAGCAAACTTCAGACGGGCCTGGACATGTACTGGCTTAAGCAGGGGGACACGTCTGGCACTGCAGGATTTGAGTCCCTGGCGGCGTAGTGTGTTACTGATGGTAGGCTTTGTTACTTTGGTCCCAGCTCTCTGCAGGTCAATCACTAGGTCCCCTCGTGTGGTTCTGGGATTTTCACCGTTCTTGTGATCATTTTGACCCCACGGGGTGAGATCTTGCGTGGAGCCCCAGATCGAGGGAGATTATCAGTGGTCTTGTATGTCTTCCATTTCCTAATAATTGCTCCCACAGTTGATTTCTTCAAACCAAGCTGCTTACCTTTTGCAGATTCAGTCTTCCCAGCCTGGTGCAGGTCTACAATTTTGTTTCTGGTGTCCTTTGACAGCTCTTTGGTCTTGGCCATAGTGGAGTTTGGAGTGTGACTGAGGTTGTGGACAGGTGTCTTTTATACTGATAACAAGTTCAAACAGGTGCCATTAATACAGGTAACGAGTGGAGGACAGAGGAGCCTCTTAAAGAAGAAGTTACAGGTCTGTGAGAGCCAGAAATCTTGCTTGTTTGTAGGTGACCAAATACTTATTTTCCACCATAATTTGCAAATAAATTCATTAAAAATCCTACAATGTGATTTTCTGGATTTGTTTTCTCATTTTATCTGTCATAGTTGATGAAAATTACAGGCCTCTCTCATCTTTTTAAGTGGGAGAACTTGCACAATTGTTGGCTGACTAAATACTATTTTGCCCCTCTGTATATATATTTAACATTTATTTAACCTGGCAAGTCAGTTAAGAACAAATTCTTATTTACAGTGACTGTCTACCCTGGCCAAACCCTCCCCTAACCCGGACGGCGCTGGGCCAATTGTGCGCTGCCCTATGGGATTCCCGATCGCGGCCGGTTGTGATACAGCCTGGGATCGAACCAGGGTCTGTAGTGATGCCTCATTTAGGCAGATTACCTTGACATTCTTGTGCGCAGGCACTATGGTGTCCTGCTTGAAACATGTAGGTCTTACAGACTCGGTCAGGGACGTAGGGATCCGCAGGGACGTTCCCCTGGCAGACCAGGATCCGTAGGGACGTTCCCCTGGCAGACCAGGATCCGTAGGTACGTTCCCCTGGCAGACCAGGATCCGCAGGGACGTTCCCCTGGCAGACCAGGATCCGTAGGGACGTTCCCCTGGCAGACCAGGATCCGCAGGGACGTTCCCCTGGCAGACCAGGATCCGCAGGGACGTTCCCCTGGCAGACCAGGATCCGCAGGGACGTTCCCCTGGCAGACCAGGATCCGCAGGGACGTTCCCCTGGCAGACCAGGATCCGTAGGGACGTTCCCCTGGCAGACCAGGATCCGCAGGGACGTTCCCCTGGCAGACCAGGATCCGCAGGGACGTTCCCCTGGCAGACCAGGATCCGCAGGGACGTTCCCCTGGCAGACCAGGATCCGCAGGGACGTTCCCCTGGCAGACCAGGATCCGCAGGGACGTTCCCCTGGCAGACCAGGATCCGCAGGGACGTTCCCCTGGCAGACCAGGATCCGCAGGGACGTTCCCCTGGCAGACCAGGAAACATGGTGACTGTACCCTAGTACGGCTTTGGTGAAAAGTAGTGCAGCCGATAGGGTGCCGTTTGGGAAGCTGCCTCTATTGTTTTTGTTTGTTTTCCCTCTTACAGATACAGCAGAATAGCAAGAGAATGGACGCAGAAATACGCCATGTGATGACTGGTCTGAACGGATCATCGGAAGGAGAACGTCGTTGTAGCTGGAGTCAACTTTAATTGCTTGTTTTCATTATTTTGTTCATTTTGTTATTGAATTAGACTCATTTTGCCCCCATTTTCACTCCTTCATTTATGTGCTATTAAAAAGATAGTGTTTGTTGCTCGGACAGTCAACGTGTGTACTAGTTTAATTTAAGTGCGGGAAAAAACACAACATTTTAATGTAAGTCTTTCATGGGTTCTGAACTCTTCATGTTGAGCATGCAACAACAGTATACGGCCGTGCCGACTGGCCTTTTGGTTATCAGACTAAACCACTAGACTGCGTTCCATCCATGTTGTTCTGAGGACGTTGAAGACACCTGACCAAACCGGACAGACGTGTCTCTTCAGGATACACCAACTGGTGTGTGATGTTGTTGGCTGTGTCTGAAATGGCAGTCTATTCCCTATATACACTACTTTTAACCAGAGATTTTCTAGGGGAATATCCCTGTGGATCCTGTTCTACTAGGGGAATATCCCTGTGGATCCTGGTCTACTAGGGGAATATCCCTGTGGATCCCGGTCTACTAGGGGAATATCCTGGTCTACTATGGGAATATCCCGGTCTACTAGGGGAATATCCCTGTGGATCCTGGTCTACTTGAGGAATATCCCTGTGGATCCCGGTCTACTAGGGGAATATCCCTGTGGATCCCGGTCTACTTGGGGAATATCCCTGTGGATCCCGGTCTACTAGGGGAATATCCTGGTCTACTAGGGGAATATCCCTGTGGATCCTGGTCTTCTAGGGAAATATCCTGGTCTACTAGGAGAATATCCTGGTCTACTAGGGGAATATCCCTGTGGATCCCGGTCTACTAGGGGAATATCCTGGTCCACTAGGGGAATATCCCTGTGGATCCCGGTCTTCTAGGGGTGGATCTCGGTCTACTAGGGGAATATCCTGGTCTACTAGGGGAATATCCCTGTGGATCCCGGTCTACTAGGGGAATATCCCTGTGGATCCCGGTCTACTAGGGGTGGATCCCGGTCTACTTGGGGAATATCCTGGTCTACTAGGGGAATATCCCTGTGGATCCCGGTCTTCTAGGGGAATATCCTGGTCTACTAGGGGAATATCCTGGTCTACTAGGGGAATATCCCTGTGGATCCCGGTCTACTAGGGGAATATCCTGGTCTACTAGGGGAATATCCCTGTGGATCCCGGTCTACTAGGGGAATATCCTGGTCTACTAAGGGAATATTCCTGTGGATCCTGGTCTACTAGGGGAATATCCCTGTGGATCCCGGTTTACTAGGGGAATATCCCTGTGGATCCTGGTCTACTAGGGGAATATCCCTGTGGATCCCGGTCTACTAGGGGAATATCCCTGTGGATCCCGGTCTACTAGGGGAATATCCCTGTGGATCCCGGTCTACTAGGGGAATATCCCTGTGGATCCTGATCTACTAGGGGAATATCCCTGTGGATCCCGGTCTACTAGGGGAATATCCCTGTGGATCCCGGTCTACTAGGGGAATATCCCTGTGGATCCTGGTCTACTAGGGGAATATCCCTGTGGATCCCGGTCTACTAGGGGAATATCCCTGTGGATCCCGGTCTACTAGGGGAATATCCCTGTGGATCCCGGTCTACTAGGGGAATATCCCTGTGGATCCCGGTCTACTAGCGGAATATCCCTGTGGATCCCGGTCTACTAGGGGAATATCCCTGTGGATCCCGGTCTACTAGGGGAATATCCCTGTGGATCCCGGTCTACTAGGGGAATATCCCTGTGGATCCCGGTTTACTAGGGGAATATCCCTGTGGATCCCGGTCTACTAGGGGAATATCCCTGTGGATCCCGGTCTACTAGGGGAATATCCCTGTGGATCCTGATCTACTAGGGGAATATCCCTGTGGATCCCGGTCTACTAGGGGAATATCCCTGTGGATCCCGGTCTACTAGGGGAATATCCCTGTGGATCCTGGTCTACTAGGGGAATATCCCTGTGGATCCCGGTCTACTAGGGGAATATCCCTGTGGATCCCGGTCTACTAGGGGAATATCCCTGTGGATCCCGGTCTACTAGGGGAATATCCCTGTGGATCCCGGTCTACTAGGGGAATATCCCTGTGGATCCCGGTCTACTAGGGGAATATCCCTGTGGATCCCGGTCTACTAGGGGAATATCCCTGTGGATCCCGGTCTACTAGGGGAATATCCCTGTGGATCCCGGTCTACTAGGGGAATATCCCTGTGGATATCGGTCTACTAGGGGAATATCCCTGTGGATATCGGTCTACTAGGGGAATATCCCTGTGGATCCCGGTCTACTAGGGGAATATCCCTGTGGATCCCGGTCTACTAGGGGAATATCCCTGTGGATCCCGGTCTACTAGGGGAATATCCCTGTGGATCCCGGTCTACTAGGGGAATATCCCTGTGGATCCCGGTCTACTAGGGGAATATCCCTGTGGATCCCGGTCTACTAGGGGAATATCCCTGTGGATATCGGTCTACTAGGGGAATATCCCTGTGGATCCTGGTCTACTAGGGGAATATCCCTGTGGATCCCGGTCTACTAGGGGAATATCCCTGTGGATCCCGGTCTACTAGGGGAATATCCCTGTGGATCCCGGTCTACTAGGGGAATATCCCGGGCTACTAGGGGAATATCCCTGTGGATCCCGGTCTTCTAGGGGAATATCCCTGTGGATCCCGGTCTAAAGTAGTGCATTTTATCAAGAATTTGATGCCATTTCGATGGCAAGCAGTGTTATGCTTTTTAATATTGTTTGCGACACATGGGCCTGAGAGGAATATTTACCGCCTCGTATCCAAATGTGTGAACAGACAAACAAACGCTGCTCGGTATGTCAACAAACAGCAACAAACAAACAAAAGAAATGTAATGTATTTTATGCATGTTATAGGAATAGGTTGGATGTTACCCATAGGAAGTGGCTACAAAGAGCAAATGGGGAAATTATTCAATGAAAGCTTTCTATCTTTGATGATGATTGTTTTTTTTTTTTTTTTAAGTTGAGAGCTTATAGTTAGGTCACCTACCTAAACACTGTCTTGTAGCCCTGAGACGCGACGCAGAGCTATTGGTTCAACTATCTACTGGTGCCTCTGGTCGTCTTGGTTTTTTTGTTGTTGAGTTTCCCCTTCAATAAAGGTAAATCATAAACACTTTCTAGGTTCTTATCCATTTTATTGTTGGCTACTGTAAATGTTCTACGTACTTGTGTTTTGATCTGTTGAGTTTATAATGTAGTGATTAAAGGGTAGGTCCAGGATTCTGTGCAATAAAGGTTCAGACCTCTTGGCACTCTGTTTTGGGGGCCACGGGTGGAAAAGAAGACTACCGGGATACTATGATAGTGGCAGCATATTGAGTTGGATAAAGTAATGGTTATGGCTGTTTTAACGTACTGTATATTAATGACTTTTAAAAAAAATCAATAGTTGTATTCTTTTATCAATAATTACATTTTTCATATAAAAAAATGTTATCAATGATTTGAATTTTTGAAAAGTGATAATTTCATTTTTTATATAAAAAAATCAAATAATGACCATGGGGTGGGATTGCATTTGCATGCTCCTTCCTACATACAGTGACTCGAAAGTCTACACCCACCTTGCACAGCCTTCACATTTTTCTGCCTTAAAATACACGAGACAATTATTGATATAAAAAAATATATTATTGATATAAAAAAATATTTGTTTATAAACACAAATTAGAATTATTAATATTTTTTTTTAAACATTTTGTATCAAGCTATTTTTTATATATATTTTTTTTTTAATGATTTATATCAATAATGTCATTATCAATGTCATTTTTTTTCCATTATCGATATCAAAAATGTCATTATCATTACCGAGAATTGTGCGACAAACAAAAAACATCCAGCTAGAAAGCGGGCCACAAACAGGCAAGTAACAGAACAACAGTGGTGCGCAGAACGGCATCTCGGAAACACACAACTCCTCGATCCTTGTCACGGATTGGCTATTGCAGCAGACGGCCACACCGGGTTCTACTCCTATCGGCTAAAAACAAGAAGTGGCTCCAGTGGGCACAATTGAGGAGTGGAAAAGCATTGCCTGGTATGATGAATAACGGTTTTTGTTGCATCGTGCTGATGTCAGAGTTAGGATTTGGCGAAAGAAGCATGAGTTCATGGACCTATCTTGCCCGGTGACAACGGTACAGGCTGGTGACGGGGGTGTAAAGGTTTGGGGAATGTTTTCCTGGCACATGTTAGGTCCCTTGATACCAATTGAGTAACGTTTCCAT
This sequence comes from Oncorhynchus mykiss, assembly GCF_013265735.2. Lineage (NCBI taxonomy): Eukaryota > Metazoa > Chordata > Actinopteri > Salmoniformes > Salmonidae > Oncorhynchus > Oncorhynchus mykiss. Next base: position 65,104,580 of record NC_048583.1, read on the forward strand.
GCCTGGAGGGAATTCAGGCTGTTCTGGAGGCAAAGTGGGGGGTTGGCCCGACTAGATGGGTGTGCCTAATAAACTGTGTATATATTAAAAACAGCTTTACACAATTGTTTCATACAATTTTCTATTTTGACTGGAATTGTGTTTGGCATTGTTAATAAATACAGCATTTATTTTGAGTTCAAAATAGTTTAGAAAAATACTTTTCTCATCAGATAGTGCTACTTTCCCCTCTTCTTGTAAGAAGAGGCTGGGACCAGGGTGGCAGGAAATATTTATTTGGTGTCACATCCCTGGTAGTATCAATATCACATCCCTGGTAGTATCAATATCCCATCCCTGATAGTGTCAATATCCCATCCCTGGTAGTATCAATATCCCATCCCTGGTAGTATCAATATCCAATCCCTGGTAGTATCAATATCCCATCCCTGGTAGTGTCAATATCCCATCCCTGGTAGTATCAATATCCCATCCCTGGTAGTGTCAATATCCCATCCCTGGTAGTGTCAATATCCCATCCCTGATAGTGTCAATATCCCATCCCTGGTAGTATCAATATCCCATCCCTGGTAGTATCAATATCCCATCCCTGGTAGTGTCAATATCCCATCCCTGGTAGTATCAATATCCCATCCCTGGTAGTATCAATATCCCATCCCTGGTAGTGTCAATATCCCATCCCTGGTAGTGTCAATATCCCATCCCTGGTAGTATCAATATCCCATCCCTGATAGTGTCAATATCCCATCCCTGGTAGTGTCAATATCCCATCCCTGGTAGTATCAATATCTCATCCCTGGTAGTATCAATATCCCATCCCTGGTAGTGTCAATATCCCATCCCTGGTAGTATCAATATCCCATCCCTGGTAGTGTCAATATCCCATCCCTGGTAGTGTCAATATCCCATCCCTGGTAGTGTCAATATCCCGTCCCTGGTAGTGTCAATATCCCATCCCTGGTAGTATCAATATCCCATCCCTGGTAGTGTCAATATCCCTTCCCTGGTAGTGTCAATATCCCATCCCTGGTTGTGTCAATATCCCATCCCTGGTAGTTTCAATATCCCACCCCTGGTAGTATCAATATCCCACCCCTGGTAGTATCAATATCCCACCCCTGGTAGTATCAATATCCCACCCCTGGTAGTATCAATATCCCATCCCTGGTAGTATCAATATCCCATCCCTGGTAGTATCAATATCCCATCCCTGGTAGTATCAATATCCCATCCCTGGCATTATCAATATCCCTATCAATATCCCATCCCTGGTAGTATCAATATCCCTATCAATATCCCATCCCTGGTAGTATCAATATCACATCCCTGGTAGTATCAATATCCCATCCCTGGTAGTATCAATATCCCATCCCTGGTAGTGTCAATATCACTATCAATATCCCATCCCTGGTAGTGTCAATATCACATCCCTGGTAGTATCAATATCCCATCCCTGGTAGTGTCAATATCACTATCAATATCCCATCCCTGGTAGTGTCAATATCACATCCCTGGTAGTATCAATATCCCTATCAATATCCCATCCCTGGTAGTATCAATATCCCATCCCTGGTAGTATCAATATCCCATCCCTGGTAGTATCAATATCCCATCCCTGGTACTGTCAATATCCCATCCCTGGTAGTTTCAAAATCCCATCCCTGGTAGTGTCAATATCACTATATATATCCCATCCCTGGTAGTATCAATATCACATCCCTGGTAGTATCAATATCCCATCCCTGGTAGTATCAATAACCCATCCCTGGTAGTATCAATATCACATCCCTGGTAGTGTCAATATCACTATCAATATCCCATCCCTGGTAGTGTCAATATCCCATCCCTGGTAGTATCAATATCCCATCCCTGGTAGTATCAATATCCCATCCCTGGTAGTATCAATATCCCATCACTGGTAGTATCAATATCCCATCCCTGGTAGTGTCAATATCACTATCAATATCCCATCCCTGGTAGTGTCAATATCCCATCCCTGGTAGTATCAATATCACATCCCTGGTAGTATCAATATCCCTATCAATATCCCATCCCTGGTAGTGTCAATATCCCATCACTGGTAGTATCAATATCCTATCCCTGGTACTGTCAATATCCCATCTCTGGGAGAATCGGAAGGATAGTCAGTTTTACTAGGGTAAGTTTGGCGGTGTGAGTGAAGGAGGCTTTGTTGCGGAATAGAAAGCCGACTCTAGATTTGATTTTAGATTGGAGATGTTTGATATGAGTCTGGAAGGAGAGTTTACAGTCTAGCCAGACACCTAGGTACTTATAGATGTCCACATATTCTAGGTCGGAACCATCCAGGGTGGTGATGCTAGTCGGACGTGCGGGTGAATATCCCACGTAGAGTCACATTTTCATGAATAAAGTGAGGAAGACCCAAGTCATTGAAACGAATCCCTGCCATCAGAAAAGAGTTGTGTAAATTCCATAGTCTGACAAGTATATCATGTAAATTCCTAATGGATATTCTTGCATAGTGTAAAGCACAGATTATTACGAATCACAATCCATCTGACCAATGCGAGGAAGGAGATCATTTTGCGCCAAACCTGTTTTGATGTTGTCACGTGGGGAAAAGATGGCGGAAGTGGATGATGAGTTGGAATCAAGCAGCGCGTCAAGTAAAGTTGGCGAATACGATTGTTCTGAAGTATCAATAAACTGGAACTAAAAGGAAATAGTCTCAAGTGGAGGATACGTTTATGAATCATAATGAATCACTTCCTGTTTGAGATGCATTTGTTGGGTAAAGATGCATATGTAGGATACCTGTTTGAAGTGTCTAATGGTGAAGTATGCGCTGGGGAAAGTGGATTCTGTCAGAGTGACCAGGAGTGGTCTTTATTTGGATTCATTGTATTTCTGAAGAACAGAGGAAGATTGCAGTGAGCCTCAAAAGAATCCGGACAACAGAAGTTTTGAACTTTCGGAGTAGAGACACCCGTCAAAGGAGTCATCTCAGGGGTGACGACTGATGTTCAGGTTGAATCCTTGAAGAGACTTCCTGGTGCGGTTGACGCCCCGGGCGTCTGACCCGCTGGGTGACTGAAGGAAAAGAAGAACGTCTGTTGTATCTATGATCGTACGCTATCCATTAGTTTTTTTTTGTATGTTATTTTAATATATGAGAATTGACCAATGATATCAGGCCACACCTGGCCATGATTACAGACACCTGTGTGTCTTTTGACACTATTTAAATGAGTCACCCCGCAGTGTTTTGTCGTTATACCCTGATGAAGACAACTTGTCTGTCGATACGTTGGACAAAAATCATTTTTGCATCTGAGCTCCTAGAGTGTGTGGCTCTCCTTTATATTTTTTAAGAGGACGCACCACACTGTAGTAAATGTTTTCTGCCAGTCACAAGATACCCTGTGTGTTAAAAGGTGTATTAGGGTGTGTTAAAGGTGTGTTAAAGAGGTGTATTTTGTGACTTTCATCAAATCAAATTGTATTTGTCACATTCTCTGAATACAACAGGTGTAGGTAGACCTTACAGTGAAATTCTTACTTTCTTACTTGGTTAAATAAAGGTGTTCTCAAGCCCTTAACCAACAATGCAGTTTTAAGAAAAATAAGTGTAAAATTAAATAATAGATAAGAGTAAAATAACTCATATTTGAAGAGCAGCGGTAACATAACAGTAGCAAGGCTATCTATAAGGTGTACCCTTACATAGTCAATGGCATTGCCACAGTTATAAACTGCACAAGTCTCAAAGAAATTAAAGAAACTGGGTATTATTGTGGCTGCAGCAGAAACGTTTTTGTGACTAAAGGATTTTTACATCTGAAAGACTTGCAAGGGGTACTGGCACCAGAAGACCAGTCCTCCCAGGTACCCCTTGAGCCTATGTTGGGATCAGATCTGTTTTAAACAGAAACATTGTTTGATTTAGTTTAGTTTTTATATGTAATTTTGGTAGTTTGGTGTTTTTTTGTGGGTTTTTTGTTCCATTTTGGGAATCCTGTTTCCATCGCGCACAGCAGGTGGCAGAATGCACATTCAATTGTGCGATCTCCAATAGAAGAAGATGTTGCCACGTGATGTGTCCTGGATCAGCTGATATATGGTCACGTGATTTTTTTTAACAACAAGGAAGAAGCCGTTTGCACCGAAGAACATACAGCGTTTTTTTTTTTTATTTTTTTTTTTACAACGTTTATAATCAGTGATTATTATGTTTAACGTTCTTTATTCTTCTTTTAAGTTTTCCTTGTCTTGAATGCAGTATTACGTGTTAATAGATCATTTGGTTGTTTTTAAATGTTCGGAACCTAACTAGATACTTTTATCTGGCAACAATTTCTGCAGAAGCCACAACAATGAGCGCGTTTAGAAAAAGAGGAAGCGTTCTTGTTGTCCTTTATTACGTCGGGAGTTTTCACGTCCTTTTCGGATACAATATATCCAGAGGAGAGCAGCACGATCTCAGCCTGAACAGGAAATGGACCATACAGAACTCAAATGGGTCTCTGTCGCTTCCTGCAGAGGTACCGGGGTGTGTACACTCTGCTCTCCTGAAACAGGGCTTTATCAAGGTGAGAAGAGTCGTGATGTTTTCTGTCTTTTTTTTAAGCCAGGTGAGCGAGAAGGGGGTAGCTGCAGCCCAATATGGCGAACGGAGTATACGCGAGAGGTGGTCGAAAGGAAAGCAGTCATCCCTCACTTAAACAATACTATCGCCATCTACTGGCCAGTTTACCTACAGCAATCACAACAAGTGGTCCCTCACTAAAACCAATATGGTCGCCTTCTATTAGCCGGTGTATGTTTGGCCAAACTGTTGTCTGGTATTATCATCATGAAACACAGAAGTCAGGTTCCTTTACTAATGTATTTACTACAACTTTGAACCGACACTTCACTTCTTATTCTCCTTTACTCCTTCGTCTGCATCTCGGTTATCAAATATAATTATTGAATTTATGTCCAAAATATCATATCATATATGTCTTCTTTTTCAAATGTCACAGTATTTTATTTATCTTTTTGAATAATACAAATTTCGAAATGTACTGAATGAGTGGTGGGTGACCCTAGGGTGGCAACACATACAGCTCTGGAAAAAAATAGGAGACCACTGCAAAATGATCCGTTTCTCTTATTGTACTATTGGGCTACAGCTACCCATACTCCAGTCACCATATTGGGGAACAGCTACCCATACTCCAGTCACCATATTGGGGAACAGCTACCCCATACTCCAGTCACCATATTGGGGGACAGCTACCCATACTCCAGTCACCATATTGGGGGACAGCTACCCATACTCCAGTCACCATATTGGGGAACAGCTACCCATACTCCAGTCACCATATTGGGGAACAGCTACCCCATACTCCAGTCACCATATTGGGCTGCAGCTACCCATACTCCAGTCACCATATTGGGGAACAGCTACCCATACTCCAGTCACCATATTGGGGAACAGCTACCCATACTCCAGTCACCATACTGGGGGACAGCTACCCATATTCCAGTCACCATATTGGGGGACAGCTACCCATACTCCAGTCACCATATTGGGGGACAGCTACCCGTATGCCAGTCACCATATTGGGGGACAGCTACCCATACTCCAGTCACCATACTCGGGGACAGCTACCCATATTCCAGTCACCATATTGGGGGACAGCTACCTGTACTCCAGTCACCATATTGGGGGACAGCTACCCATACTCCAGTCACCATACTGGGGGACAGCTACCCGTATTCCAGTCACCATACTGGGGGACAGCTACCCATACTCCAGTCACCATATTGGGGGACAGCTACCCATACTCCAGTCACCATATTGGGGGACAGCTACCCATACTCCAGTCACCATATTGGGCTACAGCTACCCATACTCCAGTCACCATATTGGGGAACAGCTACCCATACTCCAGTCACCATATTGGGGGACAGCTACCCATACTCCAGTCACCATATTGGGGGACAGCTACCTGTACTCCAGTCACCATATTGGGGGACAGCTACCCATACTCCAGTCACCATACTGGGGGACAGCTACCCGTATTCCAGTCACCATACTGGGGGACAGCTACCCATACTCCAGTCACCATATTGGGGGACAGCTACCCATACTCCAGTCACCATATTGGGGGACAGCTACCCATACTCCAGTCACCATATTGGGCTACAGCTACCCATACTCCAGTCACCATATTGGGGAACAGCTACCCATACTCCAGTCACCATATTGGGGGACAGCTACCCATACTCCAGTCACCATATTGGGGGACAGCTACCCATACTCCAGTCACCATACTGGGGGACAGCTACCCATACTCCAGTCACCATACTGGGGGACAGCTACCCGTACTCCAGTCACCATACTGGGGGACAGCTACCCATACTCCAGTCACCATACTGGGGGACAGCTACCCATACTCCAGTCACCATATTGGGGGACAGCTACCCATACTCCAGTCACCATATTGGGGGACAGCTACCCATACTCCAGTCACCATATTGGGGGACAGCTACCCGTATGCCAGTCACCATATTGGGGGACAGCTACCCATACTCCAGTCACCATACTCGGGGACAGCTACCCATATTCCAGTCACCATATTGGGGGACAGCTACCTGTACTCCAGTCACCATATTGGGGGACAGCTACCCATACTCCAGTCACCATACTGGGGGACAGCTACCCGTATTCCAGTCACCATACTGGGGGACAGTTACCCATACTCCAGTCACCATATTGGGGGACAGCTACCCATACTCCAGTCACCATATTGGGGGACAGCTACCCATACTCCAGTCACCATATTGGGGGACAGCTACCCATACTCCAGTCACCATATTGGGGGACAGCTACCCATACTCCAGTCACCATATTGGGGGACAGCTACCCATACTCCAGTCACCATACTGGGCTACAGCTACCCATATTCCAGTCACCATATTGGGGGACAGCTACCCATACTCCAGTCACCATACTGGGCTACAGCTACCCATACTCCAGTCACCATACTGGGGGACAGCTACCCATACTCCAGTCACCATATTGGGCTACAGCTACCCATACTCCAGTCACCATACTGGGCTACAGCTACCCGTTCTTGAGCTGACTGACAAATTACCAAATTTTTTACATGAAAATGCCTGGTTCTCTCTCTCTTTTGTCTCTCTCTCCTGTCTCTCTCCCTCTCTCCTGTCTCTCTCTCTCCCTCTCTCCTGTCTCTCTCTCTCTCTCTCCTGTCTCTCTCTCTCCTGTCTCTCTCTGTCTTTCAGGATCTCTACTTCAGGTTCAATGATGTAGCATACAGGTGGATCGCTCTTGACAACTGGACATACACGACTACATTTTCTGCCTCAACAGAGCTAAGGTACTGTTTACACAGCTTACAATTCCAGCCCCATGGTGTCACTGTATTCACTACTCCCAGGGCTGCTGCCCCGGACACTGGACAAGCCTTGTCTTTCAGGGCCGGTTCCCCGGACTCAGAACAAGCCTTGTCTTTCAGGGCCGGTTCCCCGGACACTGGACAAGCCTTGTCTCGGACTAAAAATAACCTTCGATAGAGATTCTCCATTGAGCTGTCTTTTTAGTCTAGAACTAGGCTTAATTTGTGTCCGTGGAGCCACCCCTCAGTTTTTCTAAGATAGACCTTCCTGTCCTCTGCTCCAGGGCTAAACAAAGAGTCCAGCTGGTGTTTGAAGGAGTGGACACTGTAGCGTCCATCTCTCTGAATGGAGTTGTTGTGGGAAAGACAGACAACATGTTCCGCAGATATGTATGGAAAAAGTATATTATTTACCTTATGAATGTTGTTTACGTTGCACATTTTGTAGCATATAATTCAAGGTGTGTCTAATCATGTATGATAGTTTAGTTAAATGGTCAAATCTGTTTTATCATTTACGTAGTCTGTATGTATAGTGATTTATGTTTGATCTGGCCCAAACATAACGAACATAAGCCATTTAGCAGACACTTTTATCCAAAGAGACATCCTCCAGAGCGTGCACACATTTTACCCAGAGGGCATCGAACCCCGAATCCCGGCATTGCAAGCACTATGCTTTACCAACTGAGGCTGGGCCACTTGATAACATGATTCCCTGATGTTCAGGACTTCAGCGTAGGCCAGTTGTTGAGGGAGGGGGAGAACGTTGTGAAGGTGAGCCTCCTCTCCCCTGTCTTGTACGCCTCAGAGAGGAGTCAGGCTCACTCCTCCTACAGCGTGCCCCCTGACTGTCCTCCACCCGTCCAGAAAGGAGAATGTCACGTCAACTTTATCAGAAAGGTGAGTGGCTTTTCATCTTTTCAGTTAATAGTACTTATTGTGTGTTGACAGAAAATATTCAATTTTGTAACAATATTAGCTTAGTAACGTTAAGCTAATTTTCTAGCTAGCTAGCACAAACAATGTTATCTTGTCTAGTAGACCTAGCTAGCTACGTCAGTAACCAACTTTAATGTCCTTCTCTGGACTGACATTTGCAATTGCTTATTTCAATTTACCTCGGTGTTTCATGTCCACACCATAACGCAACGCTGGCATCCTGCACATTGAGACACTTTTTACTCTGTCATTCACCACATTCTTATTGGCAGGCTCGACAGCCTTGGTTTCTCTAACGACTGCCTCGCCTGGTTCACCAACTACTTCTCTGATAGAGTTCAGTGTGTCAAATCGGAGGGCCTGTTGTCTGGACCTCTGGTAGTCTCTATGGGGGTGCCACAGGGTTCAATCCTCGGGCCAACTCTCTTCTCTGTATACATCAATGATGTCGCTCTCGCTGCTGGTGATTCTCTGATCCACCTCTACGCAGATGACACCATTCTGTATACTTCTGGCCCCTCTTTGGACACTGTGTTAACTAACCTCCAGACGAGCTTCAATGCCATACAACTCTCCTTCTGTGGCCTCCAACTGCTCTTATATGCAAGTAAAACTAAATGCATGCTCTTCAACCGATCTCTACCTGCACCTGCCCGCCCGTCCAGCATCACTACTCTGGACGGTTCTGACTTAGAATACGTGGACAACTACAAATACCTGGGTGTCTGGTTAGACTGTAAACTCTCCTTCCAGACTCACATTAAACATCTCCAATCCAAAATTAAATATAGAATCAGCTTCCTATATCGCAAAAAGCATCCTTCACTCATGCTGCCAAGTCTCTGCTAGGTAAAGCCTCGACTTATCTCAGCTCACTGATCACCATAGCAGCACCCACTCGTAGCACGTGCTCCAGCAGGTATATTTCACTGGTCACCCCTAAAGCCAATTCCTCCTTTGGTCGCCTTTCCTTCCAATTCTCTGCTGTCCATGACTGGAACAAATGGCAAAAATCACTGAAGCTGGATACTCATATCTCCATCACTAACTTTAAGCACCATCTGTGAGAGCAGCTCACAGATTACTGCACCTGTACATAGCCCATCTCTAAACAGCCCATCTATCTACCTACCTCATCCCCATACTGTATTTATTTATTTATCTTGCTCCTTTCCACCCCAGTATCTCTACTTGCACATTAATCTTCTGCCGATCTACCATTCCAGTGTTTAATTGCTATATTGTAATTACTTCACCACCATGGCCTATTCATTTCCTTATCTTACCTCATTTGCACTCACTGTATATAGACTTTTTGTTTTCTTTTGTTCTACTGTATTATTGACTGTATGTTTTGTTTATTCCATGTGTAACTCTGTGTTGTTGTATGTGTCAAATTGCTACGCTTTATCTTGGCCAGGTCGCAGTTGCAAATGAGAACTTCTCAACTAGCCTACCTGGTTAAATAAAGGTGTTCTCAACTAGCCTACCTGGTTAAATAAAGGTGTTCTCAACTAGCCTACCCGGTTAAATAAAGGTGTTCTCAACTAGCCTACCAGGTTAAATAAAGGTGTTCTCCACTAGCCTACCTGGTTAAATAAAGGTGTTCTCAACTAGCCTACCTGGTTAAATAAAGGTGTTCTCAACTAGCCTACCTGGTTAAATAAAGGTGTTCTCAACTGGCCTACCTGGTTAAATAAAGGTAAAATGTAATTTTAAAAAAAATGTCCACTGGTTTCTATTGGTGTTGATGTTCTTCCTCCGGCTCCATTTATCATGACGGACACATTATCTATGACATTATCCATCACATTATCCAGATAATGTAGCTGCCGCTCTCACAACCAAAATAAACGTCTTCAGAAATAGAAGGCATTTCGGAGGAGGCAAAAATCAGGTTGAACCATTCTAGCCAATCAGAGGGCAGATCTCACTGTGAACAACAGGCACAACTGTTTCCGCTAGTTACCACAGCCACAAAGACGACAGTCTACATCGTAGACATTCATGAAAACTAAAATTTGCTTTGTGGTTTTCATTTAAGGTTAGGGATAAGTTTAACACTGTGGTTAAGGTTTCAAATCACCATCCAACATACAGATGCTTATGACGTTGGAGTCATTATTGTGTGTCCTAGAAAATAACAGTCAATTATATTTGTTTTCACCATTCACCCGTTGGATAACTCTCCTGTCTGATGGTCTTTTACCCCACCAGGCTCAGAGTTCCTTCAGCTGGGACTGGGGACCGTCATTCCCAACCCTGGGGCTGTGGAAGGGTGTTCATCTGGAGGCCTTTGATGTGCTACGCCTAATCCATCTCTCTACTGTACCAGTCTATAGTATGTCTCTGTGTCTCTCTCTGTGTCTCTCTCTGTGTCTTTCTCTGTGTCTCTCTCTGTGTCTCTCTCTGTGTCTCTCTCTGTGTCTCTCTCTGTGTCTCTCTCTACTGTACCAGTCTATAGTATGTCTCTGTGTCTCCCTCTCTTTCTCTCTCTACTGTACCAGTCTATAGTATGTCTCTGTGTCTCTCTCTGTGTCTCTCTCTGTGTCTCTGTCTCTCTGTCTCTCTATCTCTCTGTCTCTCTATCTCTCTGTCTCTCTGTCTCTCTCTCTCTCTGTCTCTGTGTCTCTCTGTGTCTCTGTCTCTCTGTCTCTCTGTGTCTCTGTCTCTCTGTCTCTCTGTCTCTCTGTCTCTCTGTCTCTCCATGTGTCTGACTCTCTGTTTGTCTCTCTCTCTCTCTCTCTCTCTGCATGGGTATCTAACTATTCTGAACTTATCTATACAGCTACTCTGTGAACTCTCCTAGGCTGAATCCCAAATCACCCCCTTGCGCCTCTGGCCTCCATTTGTGCGTTCTGCCTTCGCCATATGCACAAGTGTCCCACATCTGAGGGAGTTAAAATGATGGAATGTGTATTAGACTCTTCGATAGCCACTTTGACCGAGTCTTGCTTCGCTGCTGGCTTGACAGTGAAGTAGTATCCCATAATGCACCGCGTGCCTAATTTAGGATCCATGACACATGTAACATATTAAATACTTTCCGAATGAACTGTTTCCCTAACTGTTACTGAGGTATATTTATTGTGAGACGACGGGGAGAATTTTCTCAGTTGAATTTCATATTTGTTTTATTATTTAAATGGTTCATGCGTCATTAAAGTCAGGAGTTTTTCCAGAAGGTGAGGGGTTTATTTATCTCCTCACCACTCTGGAAGTTACCTTCTGAGTTTTATCAGCAACACGTGACAACAGAGGGCCCTCCGTGCGAGTTGATAGGGGCGAGGGGGTGGTTTGGGATTCACCGCTAGTCATGGAAAGCCGTCTTCTTCCTCTTCTTACTCTTCCTGTCTCCCAGACTCCTCTCTGTCTCAGTGGGTGGTAACGGTGGAAGTGTTGGTTGATGCTGTGGAGGAGACTAAAGTCCAGGTCAACCTCTCTCTGATGGAGCTGTCTACAGAACAAACCTTCATGGTGTTGTTTCCCTCTGGGCAGAGCAAGAACACATTGAGCCTCCATGTCAACACAGTTAGTATGGGCTGCTGGGTGGGAAGGTGACTTATGGTTCTGGAACTAATGGCTCCCTGTTCCCTTTATAGTGCCCTACTCTGTTGACCAGTCCTCTACAGTATAGTGCCCTACTGTTGACCAGAGTCCTCTACAGTATAGTGCCCTACTGTTGACCAGAGTCCTCTACAGTATAGTGCCCTACTGTTGACCAGTCCTCTACAGTATAGTGACCTACTGTTGACCAGAGTCCTTTACAGTATAGTGCCCTACTGTTGACCAGAGTCCTCTACAGTATAGTGCCCTACTGTTGACCAGAGTCCTTTACAGTATAGTGCCCTACTGTTGACCAGAGTCCTCTACAGTATAGTGCCCTACTGTTGACCAGAGTCCTCTACAGTATAGTGCCCTACTGTTGACCAGTCCTCTACAGTATAGTGCCCTACTGTTGACCAGAGTCCTTTACAGTATAGTGCCCTACTGTTGACCATCCCTTTACAGTATAGTGCCCTACTGTTGACCAGAGTCCTCTACAGTATAGTGCCCTACTGTTGACCAGTCCTCTACAGTATAGTGCCCTACTGTTGACCAGAGTCCTTTACAGTATAGTGCCCTACTGTTGACCATCCCTTTACAGTATAGTGCCCTACTGTTGACCAGAGTCCTCTACAGTATAGTGCCCTACTGTTGACCAGAGTCCTTTACAGTATAGTGCCCTACTGTTGACCAGAGTCCTCTACAGTATAGTGCCCTACTGTTGACCAGAGTCCTTTACAGTATAGTGCCCTACTGTTGACCAGAGTCCTCTACAGTATAGTGCCCTACTGTTGACCAGAGTCCTTTACAGTATAGTGCCCTACTGTTGACCATCCCTTTACAGTATAGTGCCCTACTGTTGACCAGAGTCCTCTACAGTATAGTGCCCTACTGTTGACCAGAGTCCTTTACAGTATAGTGCCCTACTGTTGACCATCCCTTTACAGTATAGTGCCCTACTGTTGACCAGAGTCCTTTACAGTATAGTGCCCTACTGTTGACCAGAGTCCTTTACAGTATAGTGCCCTACTGTTGACCAGAGTCCTTTACAGTATAGGGCCCTACTGTTGACCAGAGTCCTCTACAGTATAGTGCCCTACTGTTGAGAAGGGCCCTTGGGGTTATAAAGGTAATAGGATGCCATTTGGGACACATTTTATCTCTACTGGAAAGACCTCTGAATGTCTGGGTTTTAGCATGTCTCTATTTTTCATTGTGCTGAGGTAAATGTTTAGTGTGTGTGTGTTGTAGAGTAACCAGGTGAAGCTGTGGTGGCCCAGTGGCCATGGTGAACAGCATTCCTATCATCTCAGTGTGAGAGGAACCATGCTGGAGGGAACAGCCATACTCAGGACAGACACACAGGTCAGACCTCAACATCTCTACTCCTCTACTATCCCCTCTTTTCTCTCTGTCTCCAGTCCTCTCTCTTCTCACGGTCTCCAGTCCTCTCTCTTCTCACGGTCTCCAGTCCTCTCTCTTCTCACGGTCTCCAGTCCTCTCTCTTCTCACGGTCTCCAGTCCTCTCTCTTCTCACGGTCTCCAGTCCTCTCTCTTCTCACGGTCTCCAGTCCTCTCTCTTCTCACGGTCTCCAGTCCTCTCTCTTCTCACGGTCTCCAGTCCTCTCTCTTCTCACGGTCTCCAGTCTTCTCTCTTCTCACAGTCTTCTCTCTTCTCACAGTCTTCTGTCTTCTGTCTTCTCTCTGTCTCCAGTCCTCTGTCCTCTCCCTCAAAGTGTCAATGAATCTGATTTAATGTAAGTAGTAGTATTTAGTTCACCTGTTTACACTAGACAGAATGCTAAAATCTTCACTGGTGATCTTAGCCTTTCAGTGTTACTAATCAAATCAAATTTATTTATATAGCCCTTCGTACATCAGCTGATATCTCAAAGTGCTGTACAGAAACCCAGCCTAAACCCCCAAACAGCAAGCAATGCAGGTGTAGAAGCACGGTGGCTAGGAAAAACTCCCTAGAAAGGCCAAAACCTAGGAAGAAACCTAGAGAGGAACCAGGCTATGTGGGGTGGCCAGTCCTCTTCTGGCTGTGCCGGGTGGAGATTATAACAGAACACGGCCAAGATGTTCAAATGTTCATAAATAACCAGCATGGTCAAATAATAATAATCACAGGTAGAACAGTTGAAACTGGAGCAGCAGCACGGCTAGGTGGACTGGGGACAGCAAGGAGTCATCATGTCAGGTAGTCCTGAGGCATGGTCCTAGGGCTCAGGTCCTCCTAGAAAGAGAGAGAATTAGAGAGGGCATACTTAAATTCACACAGGACACCGGATAGGACAGGAGAAGTACTCCAGATATAACAAACTGACCCTAGCCCCCGACACAAACTACTGCAGCATAAATACTGGAGGCTGAGACAGGAGGGGTCAGGAGACACTGTGGCCCCATCCGAGGACACCCCTGGACAGGGCCAAACAGGAAGGATATAACCCCACCCACTTTGCCAAAGCACAGCCCCCACACCACTAGAGGGATATCTTCAACCACCAACTTACCATCCTGAGACAAGGCTGAGTAAAGCCCACAAAGACCTCCCCCACGGCACAACCCAAGGGGGGGTGGGGAGGGGCGCCAACCCAGACAGGAAGACCACGTCAGTGACTCAACCCACTCAAGTGACGCACCCCTCCCAGGGACGGTATGAAAGAGCATCAGTAAGCCAGTGACTCAGCCCCTGTAATAGGGTTAGAGGCAGAGAATCCCCGTGGAAAGAGGGGAACCGGACAGGCAGAGACAGCAAGGGCGGTTCGTTGCTCCAGAGCCTTTCCGTTCACCTTCCCACTCCTGGGCCAGACTACACTCAATCATATGACCTACTGAAGAGATGAGTCTTCAGTAAAGACTTAAAGGTTGGGACAGAGTCTGCGTCTCTCACATGGGTAGGCAGACCATTCCATAAAAATGGAGCTCTATAGGAGAAAGCCCTGCCTCCAGCTGTTTGCTTAGAAATTCTAGGGACTATTAGGAGGCCTGCGTCTTGCTATATTTAATAGCCTCTCGGTCTCCAGGTGTATTTAACATCCTCTCGGTCTCCAGGTGTATTTAACAGCCTCTCTGTCTCCAGGTGTATTTAACAGCCTCTCTGTCTCCAGGTGTATTTAACAGCCTCTGTCTCCAGGTGTATTTAACAGCCTCTGTCTCCAGGTGTATTTAACAGCCTCTCTGTCTCCAGGTGTATTTAACAGCCTCTCTGTCTCCAGGTGTATTTAACAGCCTCTCTGTCTCCAGGTGTATTTAACAGCCTCTCTGTCTCCAGGTGTATTTAACAGCCTCTCTGTCTCCAGGTGTATTTAACAGCCTCTCTGTCTCCAGGTGTATTTAACAGCCTCTCGGTCTCCAGGTGTATTTAACATCCTCTCTGTCTCCAGGTGTATTTAACATCCTCTCTGTCTCCAGGTGTATTTAACAGCCTCTCGGTCTCCAGGTGTATTTAACATCCTCTCTGTGTTAATCCCAAGGTGTATTTCCGTACAGTAGAGCTGGTCCAGGAGCCAATCGCTGGTTCCCCTGGGCTGAGTTTCTACTTCCGGGTCAACAAGAAGCCCATCTTCCTGAAGGGGTCAAACTGGATCCCAGCTCACGCCCTTCAGGACCTGGTCAGCCCTGCTGAGTGAGACACACACACACACACACACACACACTCGTGTCTTTGGTCTTAATCATGATATCAACCTTTCACTCATTAAATACTTCTAAGATGGGATGTGTTTTGTATATTTGAAACGGCCACATTATAATGTCATTATGTTTACATTATGATTCAAACAAGACTTTAGTGTTCTGATTGAACACACCGGTGCGTCAGTCTAAGTTACGTCACACAACAAATCCCCATCAAAATCTGTCAGTTTAAACAAGAGATGTGTCTCAATCCACCGCATCTGCCAGTGTCTCACTTCCCCATCTGAGGTGAAAGGTGACAGAGTGGTGTTTATCAGACGAGGAGACATCCCATCTGTGGTGACAGAGCTAGAGTGGTGTTTATCAGACCAGGAGACATCCCCTCTGAGGTGACAGAGAGGTGTTTATCAGACCAGGAGACATCCCATCTGTGGTGAGAGTGGTGTTTATCAGACCAGGAGACATCCCATCTGAGGTGACAGAGTGGTGTTTATCAGACCAGGAGACATCCCATCTGTGGTGAGAGTGGTGTTTATCAGACCAGGAGACATCCCATCTGAGGTGACAGAGTGGTGTTTATCAGACCAGGAGACATCCCATCTGAGGTGAAAGGTGACAGAGCTAGAGAGATGTTTATCAGACCAGGAGACATCCCGAAAATCAGTCTTGTCATGTAAACGTCTGTAGCGTCTGAACCGTTTGGGAGCCCACTGTGGAGCATTAGATATTAAACCTTAGTCTGAAGGTAGCCCATACATATATTATATATATTTTTAAATATTTTATTTTATTCCTAAAGAGTTCGTAAAATTCTAAATCAAATTAGCAAAATGATCCATGTTATGACCATCTTAAACCAATATGTCAGCTCCCGTCTTAGACTGGAGTTAAAACCCTCACTGTAACCTGATAGATTTGAACAGACCCTAGTTAGTCGTTACTGTCTTGTTCGGTCTTTGCCTAACCATTGACAACAGTTGTGTTCTGTTTCAGTGTGAGGAACCTTCTACAGTCGTCTGTCAGCGCTAATATGAACGCTCTCAGGGTCTGGGGGGGAGGAGTCTATGAGCAGGACATGTTCTACTCTCTCTGTGATGAGATGGGGATCATGGTAACTGACTGACTAGTACTCTTTCTCGTTGTCTTCGTCACAAACTCCCAATTCCCTTTATACCGCTGTACTTTTGACCAATACCTTGTCTGTTCTTAGATCTGGCAGGACTTCATGTTTGCCTGTGCCATGTACCCCACTGAGCCTGACTTCATAGAGACGGTTAGAGAGGAGGTTGTCCAACAGGTGAGCTACACCTACAGGGTTGACTTTAGGATCTTTGTCCAGACCTCGACGGCCCGTAGAGCACACTACAGGGTTGACTTTAGGATCTTTGTCCATCCTGCCCGTAGAGCACACTAAACGGTTGACTTTGGTATCTTTGTCCAGGCCTCGACGGCCCGTAGAGCGCTCTGCAAATCTCCTGTTTCTGTAGCGTGAGGCAGCTTGATGCAGCATCCCCTGGACAAGGCCTTGATGTATGTTAATATTGATAAGGATGACTCATTTCCTGGTTATAGCATGTAATAACACGTGTTCCTTCCTGTTTCCTCGCCCCAATCAGGTGAGGCGCTTAAAGTCCCACCCCTCGGTCATCGTGTGGAGTGGGAACAACGAGAATGAGGCTGCCCTGGCCACTAACTGGTTCGGCATCCCCGTTGCCCAGCAACCCCGGTACCATAGAGACTATGTGACTCTGTATGTGGACAACATCAGGGCTATTGTTCAGAAGGTGAGAGACATATCTGAGACATTGAACTAAGAAATACTGAGTCATGATCTGTGTCTAATGCCACCCTAAACCCTATTACCTATGTGGGTCATTCTACAGAAGTCTAAATTGGGGATTGATTGTTTTTCTTGTAATTTGAATCTTATTTTAATTTCCCCCAAACTTTCAGTAGACATTTACAGAATATACAGTACACTAACCTTATATACAGTCCACTAACCTTATATACAGTCCACTAACCTTATATACAGAATATACAGTACACTAACCTTATATACAGTATATTAACCTTATATACAGTCCACTAACCTTATATACAGTATATTAACCTTATATACAGAATATACAGTATATTAACCTTATATACAGAATATACAGTATATTAACCTTATATACAGAATATACAGTATATTAACCTTATATACAGCACACTAACCTTATATACAGTCCACTAACCTTATATACAGTATATTAACCTTATATACAGAATATACAGTATATTAACCTTATATACAGTCCACTAACCTTATATACAGAATATACAGTATATTAACCTTATATACAGTATATTAACCTTATATACAGAATATACAGTACACTAACCTTATATACAGTATATTAACCTTATATACAGTATATTAACCTTATATACAGTATATTAACCTTATATACAGAATATACAGTATATTAACCTTATATACAGTCCACTAACCTTATATACAGAATATACAGTATATTAACCTTATATACAGTATATTAACCTTATATACAGAATATACAGTACACTAACCTTATATACAGTATATTAACCTTATATACAGAATATACAGTATATTAACCTTATATACAGCACACTAACCTTATATACAGAATATACAGTACACTAACCTTATATACAGTATATTAACCTTATATACAGAATATACAGTATATTAACCTTATATACAGCACACTAACCTTATATACAGTACACTAACCTTATATACAGTATATTAACCTTATATACAGTATATTAACCTTATATACAGTATATTAACCTTATATACAGAATATACAGTATATTAACCTTATATACAGAATATACAGTATATTAACCTTATATACAGAATATACAGTATATTAACCTTATATACAGTATATTCACTTTATATATAGTACACTAACCTTATATACAGTATATACAGTATACTAACCTTGTACAGTATACAAACCTTATATACAGTATATATAGTATACTAACATTATATAGTTTACTAACCTTATATACAGTATATATAGTATACTAACCTTATATACAGTATACTAACCTTATATACAGTATATACAGTATACTAACCTTGTACAGTATACAAACCTTATATACAGTATATATAGTATACTAACATTATATAGTTTACTAACCTTATATACAGTATATATAGTATACTAACCTTATATACAGTATACTAACCTTATATACAGTATATATAGTATACTAACATTATACAGTATACTAACCTTATATATAGTATACTAACCTTATATACAGTACACAAACCTTATATATCAAATCAAATTTATTTATATAGCCCTTCGTACATCAGCTGATATCTCAAAGTACTGTACAGAAACCCAGCCTAAAACCCCAAACAGCAAGCAATGCAGGTGTAGAAGCACGGTGGCTAGGAAAAACTCCCTAGAAAGGCCAAAACCTAGGAAGAATCCTAGAGAGGAACCAGGCTATGTGGGGTGGCCAGTCCTCTTCTGGCTGTGCCGGGTGGAGATTATAACAGAACATGGCCAAGATGTTCAAATGTTCATAAATGACCAGCATGGTCGAATAATAATAAGGCAGAACAGTTGAAACTGGAGCAGCAGCACGGCCAGGTGGACTGGGGACAGCAAGGAGTCATCATGTCAGGTAGTCCTGGGGCATGGTCCTAGGGCTCAGGTCCTCCGAGAGAGAGAAAGAAAGAGAGAAGGAGAGAATTAGAGAGAGCACATGTGGGGTGGCCAGTCCTCTTCTGGCTGTGCCGGGTGGAGATTGTAACAGAACATGGCCAAGATGTTCAAATGTTCATAAATGACCAGCATGGTCGAATAATAATAAGGCAGAACAGTTGAAACTGGAGCAGCAGCTTAGAAATTCTAGGGACAATTAGGAGGCCTGCGTCTTGTGACCGTAGCGTACGTGTAGAGAGATAGGCAAGCCCATGTAATGCTTTGTTGGTTAGCAGTAAAACCTTGAAATCAGCCCTTGCCTTTACAGGAAGCCAGTGTAGGGAGGCTAGCACTGGAGTAATATGATCACATTTTTTGGTTCTAGTCAGGATTCTAGCAGCCGTATTTAGCACTAACTGAAGTTTATTTAGTGCTTTATCCGGGTAGCCGGAAAATAGAGCATTGCAGTAGTCTAATCTAGAAGTGACAAAAGCATGGATTCATTTTTTTGCCTCATTTTTGGACAGAAAGTTTCTGATTTTTGCAATGTTACGTAGATGGAAAAAAGCTGTCCTTGAATCAGTCTTGATATGTTCTTCAAAAGAGAGATCAGGGTCCCGAGTAACGCCAAGGTCCTTCAGTTTTATTTGAGACGACTGTACAACCATTAAGATTAATTGTCAGATTCAACAGAAGATCTCTTTGTTTCTTGGGACCTAGAACAAGCATATCTGTTTTGTCCGAGTTTAAAAGTAAAAAGTTTGCAGCCATCCACTTCCTTATGTCTGAAACACATTCTTCTAGCAAGGGCAATTTTGGGGCTTTACCATGTTTCATTGAAATGTACAGCTGTGTGTCATCCGCATAGCAGTGAAAGTTAACATTATGTTTTCGAATGACATCCCCAAGAGGTAAAATATATAGTGAAAACAATAGTGGTCCTAAAACGGAACCTTGAGGAACACTGACATTTACAGTTGATTTGTCAGAGGACAAACCATTCAGAGACAAACTGATATCTTTCCGACAGATAAGATCTAAACCAGGCCAGAACTTGTCCGTGTAGACCAATTTGGGTTTCCAATCTCTCCAAAAGAATGTGGTGATCGATGGTATCAAAAGCAGCACTAAGGTCTAGGAGCACGAGGACCGATGCAGAGCCTCGGTCTGATGCCATTAAAATGTAATTTACCACCTTCACAAGTGCCGACTCAGTGCTATGATGGGGTCTAAAACCAGACTGAAGCATTTCGTATACATTGTTTGTCTTCAGGAAGGCCGTGAGTTGCTGCGCAACAGCCTTTTCTAAAAATGTTGAGAGGAATGGAAGATTCGATATAGGCCGATTTTAGTTTTTTATATTTTCTGGGTCAAGGTTTGGCTTTTTCAAGAGAGGCTTTATTACTGCCACTTTTAGTGAGTTTGGTACACATCTGGTGGATAGAGAGGCGTTTATTATGTTCAACATAGGAGGGCCAAGCACAGGAAGCAGCTCTTTCAGTAGTTTAGTTGGAATAGGGTCCAGTATGCAGCTTGAAGGTTTAGAGGCAATGATTATTTTCAACAAAGCCTCCTTTGTTGAAAATGATTTCAATTTTCAACAAAGCTTTCACTCACGCCGCCAAACATACCCTAGTAAAACTGACTATCCTACCGATCCTCGACTTCGGCGACGTCATCTACAAAATAGCTTCCAACACTCTACTCAGCAAACTGGATGCAGTTTATCACAGTGCCATCCGTTTTGTTACTAAAGCACCTTATACCACCCACAACTGCGACCTGTATGCTCTAATCGGCTGGCCCTCGCTACATATTCGTCGCCAGACCCACTGGCTCCAGGTCATCTACAAGTCCATGCTAGGTAAAGCTCTGCCTTATCTCAGTTCACTGGTTACGATGGCAACACCCACCCGTAGCACGCGCTCCAGCGCCTTTCGTTCCAGTTCTCTGCTGCCTGTGACTGGAACGAATTGCAAAAATCGCTGAAGTTGGAGACTTTTATCTCCCTCACCAACTTCAAACATCTGCTATCTGAGCAGCTAACCGATCGCTGCAGCTGTACATAGTCTATCGGTAAATAGCCCACCCAATTTTACCTACCTCATCCCCATACTGTTTTTATATTTATTTACTTTTCTGCTCTTTTGATCTCACCCATGGGGTCAAAATTATCACAAGATCGGTGAGCAAAAATCCCAGAACCACACGGGGGAACCTAGTGAATGACCTGCAGAGAGCTGGGACCAAAGTAACAAAGCCTACCTTCAGTAACACACTACGCCGCCAGGGACTCAAATCCTGCAGTGCCAGACGTGTCCCCCTGCTTAAGCCAGTACATGTCCAGGCCCGTCTGAAGTTTGCTAGAGAGCATTTGGATGATCCAGAAGAAGATTGGGAGAATGTCATACGGTCAGATCCAACCAAAATATAACTTTTTGGTAAAAACTCAACTCGTCGTGTTTGGAGGACAAAGAATGCTGAGTTCCATCCAAAATAACACCATACCTACTGTGAAGCATGGGGGTGGAAACATCATGCTTTGGGGCTGTTTTTCTGCAAAGGGACCAGGACGACTGATCCGTGTAAAGGAAAGAATGAATGGGGCCATGTATCGTGAGATTTTGAGCGAAAACCTCCTTCCACCAGCAAGGGCATTGAAGATGAAACGTGGCTGGGTCTTTCAGCATGACAATGATCCCAAACACACCGCCCGGGCAACGAAGGAGTGGCTTCGTAAGAAGCACCGAGTCAATGTTGAGGCTATATACAGGTGGGTACCGGTACCGAGTCAATGTGGAGGCTATATACAGGGGGTACCGGTACAGAGTCAATGTGGAGGCTATATACAGGGGGCACCGGTACAGAGTCAATGTGCGGGGGCACCGGTGTCGAAGTAATTATGGACATGTAGGTAGCGTTATTAAAGTGGCTATGCATAGATAATAACAGGGAGTAGCAGGTAGCCATTTGAATAGCTGTTCAGTAGTCTTATGGCTTGGGGGTAGAGGCTGTTTAGAAGCATCTTGGACCTAGACTTGGCACTCCGGTACCGCTTGGCGTGCGGTAGTAGAGAGAACAGTCTATGACTGGGGTGGCTGGGCCTTCCTCTGACACCGCCTGGTATAGAGGTCCTGGATGGCAGGAAGCTTGGCCCCAGTGATGTACTGGGCCGTACACACTACCCTCTGTAGCGCCTTGGCCCCAGTGATGTACTGGACCGTACATACCACCCTCTGTAGGGCCTTCCTCTGACACCGCCAGGTATAGAGGTCCTGGATGGCAGAAAGCTTGGCTCCAGTGGTGTACTGGGCCGTACACACTACCCTCTGTAGTATCTTACGGTCGGAGCCGAGCAGTTTCCATACCAGGTGCACTACTAGTGCACTACTTTAGACCAGAGCCCTATTCCCGATATAGTGCACTACTTTAGACCAGAGCCCTATTCCCTATATGGTGCACTACTTTAGACCAGAGCCCTATTCCCTATATAGTGTACTACTTTAGACCAGGGCCCTATTCCCTACAGACTGAACCCTATCTCTCCCTAGCCTGGTAGAACCAGACTGAACCCTATCTCTCCCTAGCCTGGTAGAACCAGACTGAACCCTATCTCTCCCTAGCCTGGTAGAACCAGACTGAACCCTATCTCTCCCTAGCCTGGTAGAACCAGACTGAACCCTTTCTCTCCCTAGCCTGGTAGAACCAGACTGAACCCTTTCTCTCCCTAGCCTGGTAGAACCAGACTGAACCCTTTCTCTCCCTAGCCTGGTAGAACCAGACTGAACCCTATCTCTCCCTAGCCTGGTAGAACCAGACTGAACCCTATCTCTCCCTAGCCTGGTAGAACCAGACTGAACCCTATCTCTCCCTAGCCTGGTAGAACCAGACTGAACCCTATCTCTCCCTAGCCTGGTAGAACCAGACTGAACCCTATCTCTCCCTAGCCTGGTAGAACCAGACTGAACCCTATCTCTCCCTAGCCTGGTAGAACCAGACTGAACCCTATCTCTCCCTAGCCTGGTAGAACCAGACTGAACCCTTTCTCTCCCTAGCCTGGTAGAACCAGACTGAACCCTTTCTCTCCCTAGCCTGGTAGAACCAGACTGAACCCTTTCTCTCCCTAGCCTGGTAGAACCAGACTGAACCCTTTCTCTCCCTAGCCTGGTAGAACCAGACGGAACCCTTTCTCTCCCTAGCCTGGTAGAACCAGACTGAACCCTTTCTCTCCCTAGCCTGGTAGAACCAGACTGAACCCTATCTCTCCCTAGCCTGGTAGAACCAGACTGAACCCTATCTCTCCCTAGCCTGGTAGAACCAGACTGAACCCTATCTCTCCCTAGCCTGGTAGAACCAGACTGAACCCTTTCTCTCCCTAGCCTGGTAGAACCAGACTGAACCCTTTATCTCCCTAGCCTGGTAGAACCAGACTGAACCCTTTCTCTCCCTAGCCTGGTAGAACCAGACTGAACCCTTTCTCTCCCTAGCCTGGTAGAACCAGACTGAACCCTATCTCTCCCTAGCCTGGTAGAACCAGACTGAACCCTTTCTCTCCCTAGCCTGGTAGAACCAGACTGAACCCTTTCTCTCCCTAGCCTGGTAGAACCAGACTGAACCCTTTCTCTCCCTAGCCTGGTAGAACCAGACTGAACCCTTTCTCTCCCTAGCCTGGTAGAACCAGACTGAACCCTTTCTCTCCCTAGCCTGGTAGAACCAGACTGAACCCTTTCTCTCCCTAGCCTGGTAGAACCAGACTGAACCCTACCTATTTCTCTCCCTAGCCTGGTAGAACCCTGCCCTCACCAACATTGTCTGATTTAGTGCCTTTTGGTTTATTGCCTGGTGTTGTCCACTCTGTTCTAATGAGTCCTATGTGGCTTGTGGGCATTGTAGATGGGGAAACAGAAGATCGTCTAGAGACTACTGGAGGTTACTGGAGGCTACTGGAGGTTATTGACGTAACTCCGGTTCTGTTTCTCTCAGGCCCCTAGTTTGGGAAACGCTCCTTCAGGGTATCGCCATACTGGTATTGTGACAACCCTAGCCTAATTTAACCAGGTTAACCAACCATCTCCACCTCAGGAAGACGGTACCCGCCCGTTCCTAGTCTCCAGTCCCACTAACGGAGTAGAGTCTCAGCAGGAGGGCTGGGTGGCCCACGACCCCTACGACCTACACTATGGAGACACACACTACTATAGCTACAGCCATGACTGCTGGGACTGGACGGCCCTGCCACGCACACGCTTCGCCTCCGAGTACGGCTTCCAGTCCTGGCCCTCCTTCTCCACCTTGCAGAAGGTACTGTACCCTGGTTGGGGAGAAACGACATGTGCATTCCTGTATTGTACTGCCTTCAGGTCATCCAGTGATTTGATGCTCTCTGCTCTCAGGTGTCTGTGTCAGAAGACTGGAGTTATGGGAGTAACTTCTCGTCTCACCGTCAGCACCACCAGACGGGCAACCAGCAGATGCTGCAACAGGCTGGACTACACTACCATCTCCCAGCCTCAGCAGATCCACTGAAGAGATACAAGGACACACTGTACATCACACAGGTACGCCAGACAGGTACGCCAGACACTACATCACACAGGTACGCCAGACACTACATCGCACAGGTACGCCAGACTACATCGCACGGGTACGCCAGACACTACATCGCACGGGTACGCCAGACACTACATCGCACGGGTACGCCAGACACTACGTCGCACGGGTACGCCAGACACTACGTCGCACGGGTACGCCAGACACTACATCGCACGGGTACGCCAGACACTACATCGCACGGGTACGCCAGACACTACATCGCACGGGTACGCCAGACACTACATCGCACGGGTACGCCAGACACTACATCGCACGGGTACGCCAGACACTACATCGCACGGGTACGCCAGACACTACATCGCACGGGTACGCCAGACACTACATCGCACGGGTACGCCAGACACTACATCGCACGGGTACGCCAGACACTACATCGCACGGGTACGCCAGACACTACATCGCACGGGTACGCCAGACACTACATCGCACGGGTACGCCAGACACTACATCGCACGGGTACGCCAGACACTACATCGCACGGGTACGCCAGACGGGTATGCCAGACGGGTACGCCAGACACTACATCGCACAGGTACGCCAGACACTACATCGCACAGGTACGCCAGACACTACATCGCACAGGTACGCCAGACACTACATCGCACAGGTACGCCAGACACTACATCGCACAGGTACGCCAGACACTACATCACACAGGTACGCCAGACACTACATCACACAGGTACGCCAGACACTACATCACACAGGTACGCCAGACACTACATCACACAGGTACGCCAGACACTACATCACACAGGTACGCCAGACACTACATCACACAGGTACGCCAGACAGGTACACCAGACACTACATCACACAGGTACGCCAGATACTACATCACACAGGTACACCAGACGCTACATCACACAGGTACACCAGACGCTACATCACACAGGTACGCCAGATACCACATACCACATGAGTGGTCTTCCTCCAGGTCACTATGAGTGGTCTTCCTCCAGGTCATGCAGTCCCAGTGTGTTAAGGTCCAGACAGAGTTCTACCGCCGCAGCCAGAGTGAGGTCATCGAGGGCAAAGGTCACACCATGGGAGCTCTCTACTGGCAACTCAATGATATCTGGCAGGGCCCTTCCTGGTCCTCTCTAGGTAGGTGCTGTTACAGGACGTCATGTTCCTCTATAGGTAGGTGCTGTTACAGGAAGTACTGGTCCTCTCTAGGTAGGTGCTGTTACAGGATGTCCTGTTCCTCTATAGGTAGGTGCTGTTACAGGAAGTCCCGGTCCTCTATAGGTAGGTCCTGTTACAGGATGTCCTGGTCCTCTATAGGTAGGTCCCGGTCCTCTCTAGGTAGGTCCTGTTACAGGATGTCCTGGTCCTCTCTAGGTAGGTGCTGTTACAGGATGTCCCGGTCCTGCAGTCTACCAGCTCAATTTCGAGTCTCATGGCAAAGGGTCTGAATACTTATATAAATTAAGTATTTCTGTTTTTAGTTATACATTTGCTAAAAATTCCGAAAATCATTTTGGTGTTGTCATTATGGGGTATTGTGTGTAGATTGATGAGGGAAAAACAATTTAATCAGTTTTAGAATAAGGCTGTAATGTAATTAAATGTGGAATAAGTCAAGGGGTCTGAATACTTTCCGACTTCATTGTAAATCGTATTTATCCCGAGAGTCCTGGGAAATACAGCATAAATTGGAAGTGACCATTTTTAAAGCGTTTAAAACCCAGATCTGGTCACTATGCCAGGGTTCTCCCCAAGAGCCAGGGTTCTCCCCCAGATCTGGTCACTATGCCAGGGTTCTCCCCCAGATCTGGTCACTATGCCAGGGTTCTCCCCAAGAGCCAGGGTTCTCCCCCAGATCTGGTCACTATGCCAGGGTTCTCCCCCAGATCTAGTCACTATGCCAGGGTTCTCCCCCAGATCTGGTCACTATGCCAGGGTTCTCCCCCAGATCTAGTCACTATGCCAGGGTTCTCCCCCAGATCTGGTCACTATGCCAGGGTTCTCCCCCAGATCTGGTCACTATGCCAGGGTTCTCCCCCAGATCTGGTCACTATGCCAGGGTTCTCCCCCAGATCTGGTCACTATGCCAGGGTTCTCCCCCAGATCTGGTCACTATGCCAGGGTTCTCCCCCAGATCTGGTCACTATGCCAGGGTTCTCCCCCAGATCTGGTCACTATGCCAGGGTTCTCCCCAAGAGCCAGGGTTCTCCCCCAGATCTGGTCACTATGCCAGGGTTCTCCCCCAGATCTAGTCACTATGCCAGGGTTCTCCCCCAGATCTGGTCACTATGCCAGGGTTCTCCCCCAGATCTAGTCACTATGCCAGGGTTCTCCCCCAGATCTGGTCACTATGCCAGGGTTCTCCCCCAGATCTGGTCACTATGCCAGGGTTCTCCCCCAGATCTGGTCACTATGCCAGGGTTCTCCCCCAGATCTGGTCACTATGCCAGGGTTCTCCCCCAGATCTGGTCACTATGCCAGGGTTCTCCCCCAGATCTGGTCACTATGCCAGGGTTCTCCCCCAGATCTGGTCACTATGCCAGGGTTCTCCCCCAGATCTGGTCACTATGCCAGGGTTCTCCCCCAGATCTGGTCACTATGCCAGGGTTCTCCCCCAGATCTGGTCACTATGCCAGGGTTCTCCCCCAGATCTGGTCACTATGCCAGGGTTCTCCCCCAGATCTGGTCACTATGCCAGGGTTCTCCCCCAGATCTGGTTACTATGCCAGGGTTCTCCCCCAGATCTGGTCACTATGCCAGGGTTCTCCCCCAGATCTGGTCACTATGCCAGGGTTCTCCCCCAGATCCGGTCACTATGCCAGGGTTCTCCCCAAGAGCCAGGGTTCTCCCCCAGAGCCGGTCACTATGCCAGGGTTCTCCCCAAGATCTGGTCACTATGCCAGGGTTCTCCCCCAGATCTGGTCACTATGCCAGGGTTCTCCCCCAGATCTGGTCACTATGCCAGGGTTCTCCCCAAGAGCCAGGGTTCTCCCCCAGATCCGGTCACTATGCCAGGGTTCTCCCCAAGAGCCAGGGTTCTCCCCCAGAGCCGGTCACTATGCCAGGGTTCTCCCCAAGATCTAGTCACTATGCCAGGGTTCTCCCCAAGATCTAGTCACTATGCCAGGGTTCTCCCCCAGATCTAGTCACTATGCCAGGGTTCTCCCCCAGATCTGGTCACTATGCCAGGGTTCTCCCCCAGATCTGGTCACTATGCCAGGGTTCTCCCCCAGATCTGGTCACTATGCCAGGGTTCTCCCCCAGATCTGGTCACTATGCCAGGGTTCTCCCCCAGATTTGGTCACTATGCCAGGGTTCTCCCCCAGATCTGGTCACTATGCCAGGGTTCTCCCCCAGATCCGGTCACTATGCCAGGGTTCTCCCCAAGAGCCAGGGTTCTCCCCCAGAGCCGGTCACTATGCCAGGGTTCTCCCCAAGATCTAGTCACTATGCCAGGGTTCTCCCCAAGATCTTGTCACTATGCCAGGGTTCTCCCCCAGAGCTAGTCACTATGCCAGGGTTCTCCCCAAGATCTAGTCACTATGCCAGGGTTCTCCCCCAGAGCTGGTCACTATGCCAGGGTTCTCCCCTAGATCTGGTCACTATGCCAGGGTTCTCCCCCAGATCTGGTCACTATGCCAGGGTTCTCCCCCAGATCTGGTCACTATGCCAGGGTTCTCCCCCAGATCTGGTCACTATGCCAGGGTTCTCCCCCAGATCTGGTCACTATGCCAGGGTTCTCCCCAAGAGCCAGGGTTCTCCCCCAGATCCGGTCACTATGCCAGGGTTCTCCCCAAGAGCCAGGGTTCTCCCCCAGAGCCGGTCACTATGCCAGGGTTCTCCCCAAGATCTAGTCACTATGCCAGGGTTCTCCCCAAGATCTAGTCACTATGCCAGGGTTCTCCCCCAGAGCTGGTCACTATGCCAGGGTTCTCCCCAAGATCTAGTCACTATGCCAGGGTTCTAACCCAGAGCCGGTCACTATGCCAGGATTGTCCCCCGGATCTGGCCACTAGCCAGGGCTCTCCCCAAGATCCAGTCACTATGCCAGGGTTCTCCCCAAGATCTAGTCACTATGCCAGGGTTCTCCCCCAGAGCTGGTCACTATGCCAGGGTTCTCCCCCAGATCTGGTCACTATGCCAGGGTTCTCCCCCAGAGCTGGTCACTATGCCAGGGTTCTCCCCCAGATCTGGTCACTATGCCAGGGTTCTCCCCCAGATCTGGTCACTATGCCAGGGTTCTCCCCCAGATCTGGTCACTATGCCAGGGTTCTCTCCCAGATCTGGTCACTATGTCAGGGTTCCCTCCAGATCTGGTCACTATGCCAGGGTTCCCTCCAGATCTTGTCACTATGCCAGGGTTCTCCCCCAGAGCTGGTCACTTATTTTATTTATTCTTATTTCACCTTTATTTAACCAGGTAGGCAAGTTGAGAACAAGTTCTCATTTACAATTGTGACCTGGCCAAGATAAAGCAAGATAAAGCAGTTCGACACATACAACAACACAGAGTTACACATGGAGTAAAGCAAACATACAGTCAATAATACAGTAGAAAAATAAGTCTATATACAATGTGAGCAAATGAGGTGAGATAAGGGAGGTAAAGGCAAAAAAAAAAGGCCATGGTGGCAAAGTAAGTACAATATAACAAGTAAAACACTGGAATGGTTGATTTGCAGTGGAAGAATGTGCAACGTAGAGATAGAAATAATGGGGTGCAAAGGAGCTAAATTAATACATACAGTAGGGAAAGAGGTAGTTGTTTGGGCTAAATTATAGATGGGATATGTACAGGTGCAGTAAACTGTGAGCTGCTCTGACAGTTGGTGCTTAAAGCTAGTGAGGGAGATAAGTGTTTCCAGTTTCAGAGATTATTGCAGTTTGTTCCAGTCATTGGCAGCAGAGAACTGGAAGGAGAGGCGGCCAAAGAAATAATTGGTTTTGGGGGTGACCTGCTGGAGCACGTGCTACGAGTGAGTACTGCTATGGTGACCAGCGAGCTGAGATAAGGGGGGACTTTACCTAGCAGGGTCTTGTAGATGACATGGAGCCAGTGGGTTTGGCGACGAGTATGAAGCGAGGTCCAACCAACGAGAGGATACAGGTCGCAGTGGTGGATAGTATATGTGGCTTTGGTGACAAAACGGATGGCACTGTGATAGACTGCATCCAATTTATTGAGTAGGGTATTGAAGGCTATTTTGTAAATGACATAGCCGAAGTTGAGGATTGGTAGGATGGTCAGTTTTACGAGGGTATGATTGGCAGCATGAGTGAAGGAGGCTTTGTTGTGAAATAGGAAGCCAATTCTAGATTTAACTTTGGATTGGAGATGTTTGATGTGAGTCTTGAAGGAGAGTTTACAGTCTAACCAGACACCTAGGTATTTGTAGTTGTCCACATATTCTAAGTCAGAGCCGTCCAGAGTAGTGATGTTGGACAGGTGGGCAGGTGCAAGCAGGTGATCGGTTGAAGAGCATGCATTTAGTTTTACTTGTATTTAAGAGCAATTGGAGGTCACGGAAGGAGAGTTGTATGGCATTGAAGCTCGCCTGGAGTGTTGTTAACACAGTGTCCAAAGAAGGGCCAGAAGTATACAGAATGGTGTCGTCTGCGTAGAGTTGGATCAGAGACTCACCAGCAGCAAGAGCGACATCATTGATGTATACAGAGAAGAGAGTCGGTCCAATAATTGAACCCTGTGGCACCCCCATAGAGACCGCCAGAGGCCCGGACAACAGACCCTCTAAGTTCAGTGTGTCAAATCGATCAGAGAAGTAGTTGGTGAACCAGGTGAGGCAATCATTTGAGAAACCAAGGCTGTTGAGTCTGCCAATAAGAATGTGGTGATTGACAGAGTCGAAAGCCTTGGCCAGGTCGATGAATATGGCTGCACAGTAATGTCTCTTATCGATGGCGGTTATGATATCGTTTAGGACCTTGAGCGTGGCTGAGGTGCACCCATGACCAGATCTGAAACCAGATTGCATAGCGGAGAAGGTATGGTGGGATTCGAAATGATCGGTAATCTGTTTGTTGACTTGGCTTTCGAAGACCTTAGAAAGGCAGGGTAGGGTAGATATAGGTCTGTAGCAGTTTGGGTCAAGAGTGTCCCCCCTTTTGAAGAGGGGGATGACTGCAGCTGCTTTCCAATCTTTGGGTTCTCCCCCAGATTTGGTCACTATGCCAGGGTTCTCCCCCAGAGCTGGTCACTATGTCAGGGTTCACCCCCAGAGCTGGTCACTATGCCAGGGTACTCCCCCAGATCTGGCCACTATGCCAGGGTTCTCCCCAAATAAGAGGGGTGCTGTGCCACCTTGTTGGCGTGGATGCGCCACTATGTAAAGATTTCACAGCAAATTAAACTGATATTTAGTAACGATAGTAACTTCGCCAATGGCATTGATGTGAATTGCGCAAATGGCCGTTCATAAATTCTGAGCATGATCACGTTCCTCAAATAATTAAGGGCATTCAGCAGTAGGCCTAAACTATCTCGCCACAGAGCACGCTCAGGACGCGCAGAGTGCACCCCGAGTAGGCTACAGCTTTGTCAAATCATACCAACTTTGTAGCGACAGTCAAACAAAAGTCAAATTACCAAAGTTGCTTACCTTGCTAGATAACCTCCTGCTATAGATAATCCTCCTGCTAGATAATCCTCCTGCTAGATAATCCTCCTGCTAGGAACCTCCTGCTATATATCCTCCTGCTATAGATAACCTCCTGCTATAGATAACCTCCTGCTATAGATAACCTCCTGCTATAGATAACCTCCTGCTATAGATAACCTCCTGCTATAGATAACCTCCTGCTATAGATAACCTCCTGCTATAGATAACCTCCTGCTATAGATAACCTCCTGCTATAGATAAACCTCCTGCTATAGATAAACCTCCTGCTATAGATAAACCTCCTGCTATAGATAAACCTCCTGCTATAGATAAACCTCCTGCTATAGATAAACCTCCTGCTATAGATAAACCTCCTGCTATAGATAATCCTCCTGCTAGGAACCTCCTGCTATATATCCTCCTGCTATATATCCTCCTGCTAGATAACCTCCTGCTATAGATAACCTCCTGCTATAGATAACCTCCTGCTAGATAAACCTCCTGCTAGACAAACTCCTTCAACGAATGACATATCTCCTATAGTTGATAATTATACAAATAGCATACCAGCTCATAAATATGGGTGACGAGTGGAAATAGCTTAAATATCAAGGTATCTACCATTCAGGGCTTACTCCAATTAGTCGATTGGTTGATTGTTTGGTAGATAGGCTTGTTGCCAACCAATATTTTTCTTTTTGTAGAGGAGTAGCAAATACTCAGTCACCCTCGGCGATGGGGAAATTGCTCCGCGGAAGGGGAAATTGCTCCGCGGAAGGGGAAATTGCTCCGCGGAAGGGGAAATTGCACCGCGGAAGGGGAAATTGCACCGCGGAAGGGGAAATTGCACCGCGGAAGGGGAAATTGCCTCTTGGTCTCACTGTCAAGACGTTGGTTTCTCCCATGGGAGACCAGGTTTCACATCTGTTCTTCTTCTTCCGTCTGCAGAGTTTGGTGGGAAGTGGAAGATGCTCCATTACTTTGCCAAGGACTTCTTCTCTCCTGTGCTTCCGGTGGGCTTTGAGGACCAGGGTAGTCTGGTGGTCTATGCTGTGTCTGACCTGAGCCACGACCTTCACCTCAGGACTGTGGTACGTTGACCCCTCTCGTCATTTTTAACACATCAAATAACTGTTTCTCAATACCACATTGAGTCCACACATTAAAAACCCAATACACAGAAACATGCCTGTTTATGCATGTACAGTCAGATCCATAATTATTGGCAGCCTAAAGATTAGCAAAAAATTCTGTATAAAATAAATCATTCCAATATTGATCTACAGTGCATTCGGAAAGTATTCAGACTCCTTGACTTTTTCCACATTTTGTTACGTTACATCTTTATTCTAAAATGGATTACATGTATTTTTTTCCTCATCAATCTACACACAATAACCCATAATGACATCACAATACCCCATAATGACATCACAATACCCCATAATGACAAAGCAAAAACACATTTAAAAATATTTGCTAATTTATAGAAGAAAAAAAAATAGATACCTTATTTACATAAGTATTCAGACCCTTTGCTATGAGACTTGAAATTGAGCTCAGGTGCATCCTGTTTCCATTGATCATCCTTGAGATGTTTCTACAACTTGATTGGAGTCCACCTGTGGTAAATTTAATTTGATTGGACATGATTTGGAAAGGCACACACCTGTCTATATGGTCCCACAGTTGACAGTGCATGTCTGAGCAAAAACCAAGCCATGAGGTCGAAGGAATTGTCCGTAGAGGTCTGAGACAGGATTGTGTCGAGGCACAGATCTGGGGAAGGGTACCAAAAAATGTTGGTCCCGATATAACACAGTGGCCTCAATCATTCTTAAATGGAAGAAGTTTGGAACCACCAAGACTCTTCCTAGAACTGGCTGCCTGGCCAAACTGAGCAATCGGGGGAGGAGGGCCTTGGTCAGGGATGGTCACTCTGACAGAGCTCCAGAGTTCTTCTGTGGAGATGGGAAAAGTCCCCAGGCAGGCTACATGGATAACTGTGTTCCTCTGTAGTCCCCAGGCAGGCTACATGGATAACTGTGTTCCTCTGTAGTCCCCAGGCAGGCTACATGGATAACTGTGTTCCTCTGTAGTCCCCAGGCAGGCTACATGGATAACTGTGTTCCTCTGTAGTCCCCAGGCAGGCTACATGGATAACTGTGTTCCTCTGTAGTCCCCAGGCAGGCTACATGGATAACTGTGTTCCTCCGTAGTCCCCAGGCAGGCTACATGGATAACTGTGTTCCTCCGTAGTCCCCAGGCAGGCTACATGGATAACTGTGTTCCTCTGTAGTCCCCAGGCAGGCTACATGGATAACTGTGTTCCTCTGTAGTCCCCAGGCAGGCTACATGGATAACTGTGTTCCCCCGTAGTCCCCAGGCAGGCTACATGGATAACTGTGTTCCTCTGTAGTCCTCTGGCAGGTGGATAACTGTGTTCCTCCGTAGTCCCCAGGCAGGCTACACGGATAACTGTGTTCCTCTGTAGTCCCCAGGCAGGCTACATGGATAACTGTGTTCCTCTGTAGTCCTCTGGCAGGTGGATAACTATGTTCCTCCGTAGTCCCCAGGCAGGCTACATGGATAACTGTGTTCCTCCATAGTCCCCAGGCAGGCTACATGGATAACTGTGTTCCTCTGTAGTCCCCAGGCAGGCTACATGGATAACTGTGTTCCTCTGTAGTCCTCTGGCAGGTGGATAACTGTGTTCCTCTGTAGTCCCCAGGCAGGCTACATGGATAACTGTGTTCCCCCGTAGTCCCCAGGCAGGCTACATGGATAACTGTGTTCCTCTGTAGTCCTCTGGCAGGTGGATAACTGTGTTCCTCCGTAGTCCCCAGGCAGGCTACACGGATAACTGTGTTCCTCTGTAGTCCCCAGGCAGGCTACATGGATAACTGTGTTCCTCTGTAGTCCTCTGGCAGGTGGATAACTATGTTCCTCCGTAGTCCCCAGGCAGGCTACATGGATAACTGTGTTCCTCCGTAGTCCCCAGGCAGGCTACATGGATAACTGTGTTCCTCTGTAGTCCTCTGGCAGGTGGATAACTGTGTTCCTCTGTAGTCCTCTGGCAGGTGGATAACTGTGTTCCTCTGTAGTCCTCTGGCAGGTGGATAACTGTGTTCCTCTGGCAGGTGGATAACTGTGTTCCTCTGTAGTCCTCTGGCAGGTGGATAACTGTGTTCCTCTGGCAGGTGGATAACTGTTTTACTCTGTAGTCCTCTGGCAGGTGGATAACTGTGTTCCTCTGTAGTCCTCTGGCAGGTGGATAACTGTGTTCCTCTGTAGTCCTCTGGCAGGTGGATAACTGTGTTCCTCTGTAGTCCTCTGGCAGGTGGATAACTGTGTTCCTCTGTAGTCCTCTGGCAGGTGGATAACTGCGTTCCTCTGGCAGGTGGATAACTGTGTTCCTCTGGCAGGTGGATAACTGTGTTCCTCTGGATAACTTTGTTCCAACACCATCAGTGACAGAGTACTGATTGTAGACTGATGTATCTTGTCGTCAGGTTTCAGTCTATGAGTGGAGCAGTCTGGATCCTGTGTGCACTGTGGCTTCCGGATTGGTGCTTGTGGAAGGAGGAAGTGCTGAGGTCATCCACAAACAGACAATCTCAGCCCTGCTGGCGGGGTGTGGGCGCGGGAGCTGTACCCGCCTCACCTGTCTCCTGACCTTTCACCTTGAGGACGTCAACAGCCAGCAAGGTCCCATTAACCACCTCTTCCTCAGCTCACCCAAAAATGCCCAGCGGATGCTGAGACCCAACATCACAGTAAGATGGACTGACTGGACACAACTAGTGACAATGACATCACCACAACTGACCTGACCGCATCATCATGAGTTCTGCTTCTAATTCTGTCAATCAATCATCAATCATATTTGTCCGCTGGATCTCCTACAGGGTAGTCTGGGTTCATATACAGCTTGTTATTGAATAGATAAGGAGTGCTATGTTTCCCCCTCCCTGTCTCTCTGGGACGGCAGGAGGACTAATGTATATGCTCTTAGGGTAGTCTGGGTTAATATACAGATTGTTATTGGTTGTGCATTATAATGCATTACGCATAGTTCACACGGTGTTATATATGTGCTTATAACACATTATGAATAGGGTATTATTAGTAATGGACCAGGAATGCTCTATTTTCAGCCCCCTGTCTCTCTGAATGGTCAGTATGACTTCCATAGTGACCTCTCTCTCTCTGAATGGTCAGTATGACTTCCATAGTGACCTCTCTCTCTCTGAATGGTCAGTATGACTTCCATAGTGACCTCTCTCTCTCTGGGTGGTCAGTATGACTTCCATAGTGACCTCTCTCTCTCTGGGTGGTCAGTATGACTTCCATAGTGACCTCTCTCTCTCTCCTCTCAGGCCGAGGTGCAGCAGGACGAGATGGGAGGATACACTGTGACCCTGCAGTCCTCTGCCGTAGCAGCTTTCGTATGGCTGGATGTGGGGGACGTCCCAGGACGATTCGACACCAACGGATTCCTCATGGTCACCAGGACCAGAACAGTCACCTTTAACCCCTGGGGTCCCACCAGTACCCAGCAGCTAGCCCAGGCACTGACTGTTACGTCATTGAGAGATGTGTACTGACTATCTTGTGTATCAAATGGCATCCTATACCCTATATAGTGCACAACTTTAGACCAGAGCTCTATGTGTTGTCCACTATATAAGGAATAGGGTGCCATTTTGGACGTACTTACTGAACCACTACCCAGTACCCAGCAGTTAACCCAATACCCTCTCCCTAACCTCTCTGAGATGAGTACTGTGACCTTCTCCCTAACCTCTCTCTGAGATGAGTATACCGCCAGAAGTCAGGCTAATTACTGAGGATACCGCCAGAAGTCAGGCTAATTACTGAGGATACCGCCAGAAGTCAGGCTAATTACTGAGGATACCTCCAGAAGTCAGGCTAATTACTGAGGATACCGCCAGAAGTCAGGCTAATTACTGAGGATACCTCCACACATCAGGCTAATTACTGAGGATACCTCCAGACATCAGGCTAATTACTGAGGATATCTCCAGAAGTCAGGCTAATTACTGAGGATACCTCCAGAAGTCAAGCTAATTACTGAGGATACCTCCAGAAGTCAGGCTAATTACTGAGGATACCTCCAGAAGTCAGGCTAATTACTGAGGATACCTCCAGAAGTCAGGCTAATTACTGAGGATACCTCCAGAAGTCAGGCTAATTACTGAGGATACCGCCAGAAGTCAGGCTAATTACTGAGGATACCTCCAGACATCAGGCTAATTACTGAGGATATCTCCAGAAGTCAAGCTAATTACTGAGGATACCTCCACACATCAGGCTAATTACTGAGGATACCTCCACACATCAGGCTAATTACTGAGGATACCTCCACACATCAGGCTAATTACTGAGGATACCTCCAGAAGTCAAGCTAATTACTGAGGATACCTCCAGAAGTCAGACTAATTACTGAGGATACCTCCAGACATCAGGCTAATTACTGAGGATACCTCCAGACATCAGGCTAATTACTGAGGATACCGCCAGACATCAGGCTAATTACTGAGGATACCTCCAGACATCAGGCTAATTACTGAGGATACCTCCAGACGTTAGGCTAATTACTGAGGATATCTCCAGACATCAGGCTAATTACTGAGGATACCGCCAGACATCAGGCTAATTACTGAGGATACCTCCAGACATCAGGCTAATTACTGAGGATACCTCCAGACGTTAGGCTAATTACTGAGGATACCTCCAGACATCAGGCTAATTACTGAGGATACCGCCAGACGTCAGGCTAATTACTGAGGATACCTCCAGATGTCAGGCTAATTACTGAGGATACCTCCAGACGTTAGGCTAATTACTGAGGATACCAACTAACTACATGGGAGTAACGGGAGTACCTTACATCTGTACCCTAAACGGAGGTGTGGTCACATTTAGCCACGCTTCGCCTGCAACTCAATCAATTTTACAAAAATCAAATTTTCTGGTGCACCTAAATTTCATGTGGTGCTCCTAATTGTTTAAAGTAGGGAGCACCAGTGCTACCAATGATTAATTTAAAAAAAATGTAAAGCCCTGACTGAGACCCTCCCTAACCTCTCTGAGATGAGTACTGAGACCCTCTCCCTAACCTCTCAGAGATGAGTACTGAGACCCTCTCCCTAACCTCTCTCTGAGATGAGTACTGAGACCCTCTCCCTAACCTCTCTGAGATGAGTACTGAGACCCTCTCCCTAACCTCTCAGAGATGAGTACTGAGACCCTCTCCCTAACCTGTCTGAGATGAGTACTGAGACCCTCTCCCTAACCTCTCTGAGATGAGTACTGAGACCCTCTCCCTAACCTCTCTGAGATGAGTACTGAGACCCTCTCCCTAACCTCTCTGAGATGAGTACTGAGACCCTCTCCCTAACCTCTCAGAGATGAGTACTGAGACCCTCTCCCTAACCTCTCAGAGATGAGTACTGAGACCCTCTCCCTAACCTCTCTCTGAGATGAGTACTGAGACCCTCTCCCTAACCTCTCTCTGAGATGAGTACTGAGACCCTCTCCCTAACCTCTCTCTGAGATGAGTACTGAGACCCTCTCCCTAACCTCTCTCTGAGATGAGTACTGAGACCCTCTCCCTAACCTCTCTCTGAGATGAGTACTGAGACCCTCTCCCTAACCTCTCTCTGAGATGAGTACTGAGACATGAGAAACCCCAAAATTCCCTGTCAGTTGGATTCGACAATGTTGTGTGTGGGATTTGTTGTAAATAAGATACAAGTGAAGGAATTTGCATTAATAAAGTAAATGGAGATATATTTTGTACGGTTTTATTTTGCTACAATTTAGATTTGTCTATTTCAGACTACAAGGAAAGTCCAATGTTGTGGGTAAGGCTTTACATACACTAACTAATGTAGATCAATGGGTCTAGGAGCCTATAGTAAATAGGACTAATGTAGATCATTGGGTCTAGGAGCCTACAGTAAATAGGACTACTGTAGGTCATTGGGTCTAGGAGCCTACAGTAAATAGGACTACTGTAGGTCTAAGAGCCTACAGTAAATAGGACTACTGTAGGTCATTGGGTCTAGGAGCCTACAGTAAATAGGACTACTGTAGGTCATTGGGTCTAGGAGCCTACAGTAAATAGGACTACTGTAGGTCTAAGAGCCTACAGTAACTAGGACTACTGTAGGTCATTGGGTCTAGGAGCCTACAGTAAATAGGACTACTGTAGATCATTGGGTCTAGGAGCCTACAGTAAATAGGACTACTGTAGATCATTGGGTCTAGGAGCCTACAGTAAATAGGACTACTGTAGGTCTAAGAGCCTACAGTAAATAGGACTACTGTAGATCATTGGGTCTAGGAGCCTATAGCAAATAGGACTACTGTAGATCATTGGGTCTAGGAGCCTACAGGAAATAGGATTACTGTAGATCATTGGGTCTAGGAGTGTTAAATAATGTTGTAATCAATGTTCATAAATTCCAATGATCTTTATCTGTCTGATACCCAGAGGTTGTAATGTTCTGGTCTTAAATAAAACAGACAGAATTCCCAGCTCACAATTGATCAGGCAAGTGTGTGGGTGGTCAGCTCCATATCTGTGAGCTTTGAACTGCTACAGTGTTTTCTGATCACTGCAACTACTGAGAGGACAGGACAGGATAGTACAGGATAGAATAGGACAGGACAGAATAGGACAGGATAGGATAGCCCGACTAGTGTTGATTCAGTGAACATCACAGGACGAACGAAGTAACCTCTACAGAATCACTTTCTCGAAATAGGGACAGTTGCTCCTCAATATGCGAAATGTGACTAGAATGGCGTTGTAAACAACAGCCAACTTTCCGGGACATAGACATGTTTTATATCGTCAGAAAACTTAAATGATTGTTAATCTAACTGAAGTGTCCAATTTACAGTAGCTGTTACAGTGAAAAAATACCATGCTATTGTTTGAGGTTACTGTACAACAACAAAACACTTTTATCAAGGCAACTACAATTTACAGTCACTTCTGACTTCTGACTGACTACATTCAGTAATCTTGCTCTGATTTGTCACCCTGAGGGTCCCAGAGATAAAAGGTTGCATAGTTGTGTTTGATAAAATAAATGTTTATATTCAAACATGATCCATGTAGTATACAGTGTTTTGCATGAATTCCGACTCTTTCAACTTGCAACAAAATCTAATCGGGAATTATTATTATTTTTTTTTTAACCCGGTCAAGTTCGGTTTCTGTGCAATCCTAAGCCACTCTAGAAGGCAACCAAACGTGTTTCATCATTCTACATTATGTATTGGCTACACAACACGTCAATTAGAAGGTCAGTCATCATTACGCACCAATGAGACGAGCAGTGTTCACCTGCACCACCAAGTCAGAACAGTAGTCTTAAATTTTGAGGGGAAAGGGGACCAAATTATT
The DNA here is from genome assembly GCF_013265735.2 of Oncorhynchus mykiss. Taxonomy (NCBI): domain Eukaryota; kingdom Metazoa; phylum Chordata; class Actinopteri; order Salmoniformes; family Salmonidae; genus Oncorhynchus; species Oncorhynchus mykiss. The sequence goes on from NC_048583.1 coordinate 65,144,448, forward strand.
AGGGTGAGGCACATGGGCTACTAACAGCTTACTACACAACATACACTTAGTATTACTTTCTTAGCTACAGTATATATATATCCCTGGCATATTACATCATTTATGCAGCAGCATACAATACATTTTTTGACTCACCTTGTTGCGCTGTGCTGACTTGAACAGGATGGTGGCGCGGCGGTCCTTCGTCGGCAAACTTTGTCATCAAAGTCTGGCATTCTCTGGATATATGATGCTTTCAATACAACAGGGAACTCAGAGGCCTGAGTTCTGAGTTGGGTTGACTGTTCAAAACATATTTTCTCGTCATAATTTCTCTTCATATGACAAGGATGGAAAAGGATTTGCCAGTAGATTGTCAACTTGATTCATGATGATGACTGCTAGCTAAGATTGTGAAAGTAAGATGTTCAGTCAAATCAAAGCTACATTATATATACACTGCTCAAAAAAATAAGGGGAACACTAAAATAACACATCCTAGATCTGAATGAATGAAATATTCTTATTAAATACTTTTTTATTTACATAGGTGAATGTGCTGACAACAAAATCACACAAATTATTAATGGAAATCAAATGTATCAACCCATGGAGGTCTGGATTTGGAGTCACACTCAAAATTAAAGTGGAAAACCACACTACAGGCTGATTCAACTTTGATGTAATGTCCTTAAAACAAGTCAAAATGAGGCTCAGTAGTGTGTGTCCTCCACGTGCCTGTATAACCTCCCTACAACGTCTGGGCATGCTCCTGATGAGGTGGCGGATGGTCTCCTGAGGGATCTCCTCCCAGACCTGGACTAAAGCATCCGCCAACTCCTGGACAGTCTGTGGTGCAACGTGGCGTTGGTGGATGGAGCGAGACATGATGTCCCAGATGTGCTCAATTGGATTCAGGTCTGGGGAACGGGCGGGCCAGTCCATAGCATTCCTCTTGCAGGAACTGCTGACACACTCCAGCCACATGAGGTCTAGCATTGTCTTGCATTAGGAGGAACCCAGGGCCAACCGCACCAGCATATGGTCTCACAAGGGGTCTGAGGATCTCATCTCGGTACCTAATGGCAGTCAGGCTACCTCTGGCGAGCACATGGAGGGCTGTGCAGCCCCCCAAAGAAATGCCACCCCACACCATGACTGACCCACTGCCAAACCGGTCATGCTGGAGGATGTTGCAGGCAGCAGAACGTTCGCCACGGCATCTCCAGACTGTCACGTCTGTCAGTGTGAACCTGCTTTCATCTGTGAAGAGCACAGGGCGCCATTGGCGAATTTGCCAATCTTGGTGTTCTCTGGCAAATGCCAAACGTCCTGCACGGTGTTGGGCTGTAGCCCAACCCCCACCTGTGGACGTCGGGCCCTCATACCACCCTCATGGAGTCTGTTTCTGACAGAGCAGATACATAATATAATAGAGACAGTAGATCTAGCAGGTCTCTCATAATATAATAGAGACAGTAGATCTAGCTCGTCTGTCATATTATAATATCGACAGTAGATCTAGCTGGTATGCCATAATATAATAGAGACAGTAGATCTAGCTGGTCTGTCATAATATAATATAGACAGTAGATCTAGCTGGTCTGTCATATTATAATAGAGACAGTAGATCTAGATGGTCTGTCATAATATAATAGAGTCAGTAGATCTAGCTAGTCTGTCATAATATAATAGAGATAGTAGATCTAGCTGGTCTGTCATAATATAATAGAGACAGTAGATCTAGCTGGTCTGTCATATTATAATAGAGACAGTAGATCTAGCTGGTCTGTTATAATATAATAGAGACAGTAGATCTAGCTGGTCTGTCATATTATAATAGAGACAGTAGATCTAGCTGGTCTGTTCATAATATAATAGAGACAGTAGATCTAGCTGGTCTGTCATAATATAATAGAGACAGTAGATCTCGATGGTCTGTCATAATATAATAGAGAGAGTAGATCTAGCTGGTCTGTCATATTATAATAGAGACAGTAGATTTAGCTGGTCTGTCATAATATAATAGAGACAGTAGATCTAGCTGGTCTGTCATATTATAATAGAGACAGAAGATCTCAATGGTCTGTCATAATAGAGACAGTAGCTCAAGCTGGTCTGTCATAATATAATTGAGACAGTAGATCTAGCTGGTCTGTCACAATATAATAGAGGCAGTAGATCAAGCTGGTCTGTCATAATATAATAGAGACAGTAGATCTAGCTGGTCTGTCATAATATAATAGAGAAATTATATCTAGCTGGTCTGTCATAATATAATAGAGACAGTAGATCTAGCTGGTCTGTCATATTATAATAGAGACAGTAGATCTAGCTGGTCTGTCATAATGTAATAGAGACAGTAGATCTAGCTGGTCTGTCATATTATAATAGAGACAGTAGATCTAGCTGGTCTGTCATAATGTAATAGAGACAGTAGATCTAGCTGGTCCGTCATAATATAATAGAGACAGTAGATCTAGCTGGTCTGTCATAATATAATAGAGACAGATCTAGCTGGTCTGTCATATTATAATAGAGACAGTAGATCTAGCTGGTCTGTTATAATATAATAGAGACAGTAGATCTAGCTGGTCTGTCATAATATAATAGAGACAGTAGATCTAGCTGGTCTGTCATAATATAATAGAGACAGTAGATCTAGCTGGTCTGTCATAATATAATAGAGACAGATCTAGCTGGTCTGTCATATTAGTAATAGAGACAGTAGATCTAGCTGGTCTGTCATAATATAATAGAGACAGATCTAGCTGGTCTGTCATATTATAATAGAGACAGTAGATCTAGCTGGTCTGTCATATTATAATAGAGACAGTAGATCTAGCTGGTCTGTTATAATATAATAGAGACAGTAGATCTAGCTGGTCTGTCATAATATAATAGAGACAGTAGATCTAGCTGGTCTGTCATAATATAATAGAGACAGTAGATCTAGCTGGTCTGTCATATTTTAATAGAGACAGTAGATCTCGATGGTCTGTCATAATATAATAGAGACAGTAGATCTAGCTGGTCTGTCATAATATAATAGAGACAGTCGATCTAGCTGGTCTGTCATAATATAATAGACACAGTAGATCTAGCTGGTCTGTCATAATATAATAGAGACAGTAGATCTAGCTGGTCTGTCATATTATAATAGAGACAGTAGATCTAGCTGGTCTGTCATAATGTAATAGAGACAGTAGGATCTAGCTGGTCTGTCATAATATAATAGAGACAGATCTAGCTGGTCTGTCATAATATAATAGAGACAGTAGATCTAGCTGGTCTGTCATATTATAATAGAGACAGTAGATCTCAATGGTTTGTCATAATATAATAGAGACAGTAGATCTAGCTGGTCTGTCATAATATAATAGAGACAGTAGATCTAGCTGGTCTATCATAATATAATAGAGACAGTAGATCTAGCTGGTCTGTCATATTATAATAGAGACAGTAGATCTAGATGGTCTGTCATAATATAATAGAGACAGTAGATCTAGCTGGTCTGTCATAATATAATAGAGACAGTAGATCAAGCTGGTCTGTCATAATATAATAGAGACAGTAGATCTAGCTGGTCTGTCATAATATATTAGAGACAGATCAAGCTGGTCTGTCATAATATAATAGAGACAGTAGATCTAGCTGGTCTGTCATATAACAGAGACTGTAGATCTAGCTGGTCTGTCATAATATAATAGAGATATTAGATCTAGCTGGTCTCTCATAATATAATAGAGACAGTAGATCTAGCTCGTCTGTCATATTATAATATCGACAGTAGATCTAGCTGGTTTGCCATAATATAGCAGAGACAGTAGATCTAGCTGGTCTGTCATAATATAATAGAGACAGTAGATCTAGCTGGTCTGTCATATTATAATAGAGACAGTAGATCTAGCTGGTCTGTTATAATATAATAGAGACAGTAGATCTAGCTGGTCTGTCATAATATAATAGAGACAGTAGATCTAGCTGGTCTGTCATAATATAATAGAGACAGTAGATCTAGCTGGTCTGTCATATTTTAATAGAGACAGTAGATCTCGATGGTCTGTCATAATATAATAGAGACAGTAGATCTAGCTGGTCTGTCATATTATAATAGAGACAGTAGATTTAGCTGGTCTGTCATAATATAATAGAGACAGTAGATCTAGCTGGTCTGTCATAATATAATAGACACAGTAGATCTAGCTGGTCTGTCATAATATAATAGAGACAGTAGATCTAGCTGGTCTGTCATAATATAATAGAGACAGTAGATCAAGCTGGTCTGTCATAATATAATAGAGACAGTAGATCTAGCTGGTCTGTCATAATATATTAGAGACAGATCAAGCTGGTCTGTCATAATATAATAGAGACAGTAGATCTAGCTGGTCTGTCATATAACAGAGACTGTAGATCTAGCTGGTCTGTCATAATATAATAGAGACAGTAGATCTAGCTGGTCTGTCATAATATAATAGAGACAGTAGATCTAGCTGGTCTGTCATATTTAATAGAGACAGTAGATCTCGATGGTCTGTCATAATATAATAGAGACAGTAGATCTAGCTGGTCTGTCATATTATAATAGAGACAGTAGATTTAGCTGGTCTGTCATAATATAATAGAGACAGTAGATCTAGCTGGTCTGTCATAATATAATAGACACAGTAGATCTAGCTGGTCTGTCATAATATAGTAGAGACAGTAGATCTAGCTGGTCTGTCATAATATAATAGAGACAGTAGATCAAGCTGGTCTGTCATAATATAATAGAGACAGTAGATCTAGCTGGTCTGTCATAATATATTAGAGACAGATCAAGCTGGTCTGTCATAATATAATAGAGACAGTAGATCTAGCTGGTCTGTCATATAACAGAGACTGTAGATCTAGCTGGTCTGTCATAATATAATAGAGATATTAGATCTAGCTGGTCTCTCATAATATAATAGAGACAGTAGATCTAGCTCGTCTGTCATATTATAATATCGACAGTAGATCTAGCTGGTTTGCCATAATATAGCAGAGACAGTAGATCTAGCTGGTCTGTCATAATATAATAGAGACAGTAGATCTAGCTGGTCTGTCATATTATAATAGAGACAGTAGATCTAGCTGGTCTGTTATAATATAATAGAGACAGTAGATCTAGCTGGTCTGTCATAATATAATAGAGACAGTAGATCTAGCTGGTCTGTCATAATATAATAGAGACAGTAGATCTAGCTGGTCTGTCATATTTAATAGAGACAGTAGATCTCGATGGTCTGTCATAATATAATAGAGACAGTAGATCTAGCTGGTCTGTCATATTATAATAGAGACAGTAGATTTAGCTGGTCTGTCATAATATAATAGAGACAGTAGATCTAGCTGGTCTGTCATAATATAATAGACACAGTAGATCTAGCTGGTCTGTCATAATATAATAGAGACAGTAGATCTAGCTGGTCTGTCATATTATAATAGAGACAGTAGATCTAGCTGGTCTGTCATAATGTAATAGAGACAGAGGATCTAGCTGGTCCGTCATAATATAATAGAGACAGTAGATCTAGCTGGTCTGTCATAATATAATAGAGACAGATCTAGCTGGTCTGTCATAATATAATAGAGACAGTAGATCTAGCTGGTCTGTCATATTATAATAGAGACAGTAGATCTCAATGGTTTGTCATAATATAATAGAGACAGTAGATCTAGCTGGTCTGTCATAATATAATAGAGACAGTAGATCTAGCTGGTCTATCATAATATAATAGAGACAGTAGATCTAGCTGGTCTGTCATATTATAATAGAGACAGTAGATCTAGATGGTCTGTCATAATATAATAGAGACAGTAGATCTAGCTGGTCTGTCATAATATAATAGAGACAGTAGATCAAGCTGGTCTGTCATAATATAATAGAGACAGTAGATCTAGCTGGTCTGTCATAATATATTAGAGACAGATCAAGCTGGTCTGTCATAATATAATAGAGACAGTAGATCTAGCTGGTCTGTCATATAACAGAGACTGTATATCTAGCTGGTCTGTCATAATATAATAGAGATATTAGATCTAGCTGGTCTCTCATAATATAATAGAGACAGTAGATCTAGCTCGTCTGTCATATTATAATATCGACAGTAGATCTAGCTGGTTTGCCATAATATAGCAGAGACAGTAGATCTAGCTGGTCTGTCATAATATAATAGAGACAGTAGATCTAGCTGGTCTGTCATATTATAATAGAGACAGTAGATCTAGATGGTCTGTCATAATATAATAGAGACAGTATATCTAGCTGGTCTCTCATAATATAATAGAGACAGTAGATCTAGCTGGTCTGTCATATTATAATAGAGACAGTAGATCTAGCTGGTCTGTCATAATATAATAGAGACAGTAGATCAAGCTGGTCTGTCATAATATAATAGAGACAGTAGATCTAGCTGGTCTGTCATAATATATTAGCGACAGATCAAGCTGGTCTGTCATAATATAATAGAGACAGTAGATCTAGCTGGTCTGTCATAATATAATAGACACAGTAGATCTAGCTGGTCTGTCATAATATAGTAGAGACAGTAGATCTAGCTGGTCTGTCATAATATAATAGAGACAGTAGATCAAGCTGGTCTGTCATAATATAATAGAGACAGTAGATCTAGCTGGTCTGTCATAATATATTAGAGACAGATCAAGCTGGTCTGTCATAATATAATAGAGACAGTAGATCTAGCTGGTCTGTCATATAACAGAGACTGTAGATCTAGCTGGTCTGTCATAATATAATAGAGATATTAGATCTAGCTGGTCTCTCATAATATAATAGAGACAGTAGATCTAGCTCGTCTGTCATATTATAATATCGACAGTAGATCTAGCTGGTTTGCCATAATATAGCAGAGACAGTAGATCTAGCTGGTCTGTCATAATATAATAGAGACAGTAGATCTAGCTGGTCTGTCATATTATAATAGAGACAGTAGATCTAGCTGGTCTGTTATAATATAATAGAGACAGTAGATCTAGCTGGTCTGTCATAATATAATAGAGACAGTAGATCTAGCTGGTCTGTCATAATATAATAGAGACAGTAGATCTAGCTGGTCTGTCATATTTTAATAGAGACAGTAGATCTCGATGGTCTGTCATAATATAATAGAGACAGTAGATCTAGCTGGTCTGTCATATTATAATAGAGACAGTAGATTTAGCTGGTCTGTCATAATATAATAGAGACAGTAGATCTAGCTGGTCTGTCATAATATAATAGACACAGTAGATCTAGCTGGTCTGTCATAATATAATAGAGACAGTAGATCTAGCTGGTCTGTCATATTATAATAGAGACAGTAGATCTAGCTGGTCTGTCATAATGTAATAGAGACAGAGGATCTAGCTGGTCCGTCATAATATAATAGAGACAGTAGATCTAGCTGGTCTGTCATAATATAATAGAGACAGATCTAGCTGGTCTGTCATAATATAATAGAGACAGTAGATCTAGCTGGTCTGTCATATTATAATAGAGACAGTAGATCTCAATGGTTTGTCATAATATAATAGAGACAGTAGATCTAGCTGGTCTGTCATAATATAATAGAGACAGTAGATCTAGCTGGTCTATCATAATATAATAGAGACAGTAGATCTAGCTGGTCTGTCATATTATAATAGAGACAGTAGATCTAGATGGTCTGTCATAATATAATAGAGACAGTAGATCTAGTTGGTCTGTCATAATATAATAGAGACAGTAGATCAAGCTGGTCTGTCATAATATAATAGAGACAGTAGATCTAGCTGGTCTGTCATAATATATTAGAGACAGATCAAGCTGGTCTGTCATAATATAATAGAGACAGTAGATCTAGCTGGTCTGTCATATAACAGAGACTGTATATCTAGCTGGTCTGTCATAATATAATAGAGATATTAGATCTAGCTGGTCTCTCATAATATAATAGAGACAGTAGATCTAGCTCGTCTGTCATATTATAATATCGACAGTAGATCTAGCTGGTTTGCCATAATATAGCAGAGACAGTAGATCTAGCTGGTCTGTCATAATATAATAGAGACAGTAGATCTAGCTGGTCTGTCATATTATAATAGAGACAGTAGATCTAGATGGTCTGTCATAATATAATAGAGACAGTATATCTAGCTGGTCTCTCATAATATAATAGAGACAGTAGATCTAGCTGGTCTGTCATATTATAATAGAGACAGTAGATCTAGCTGGTCTGTCATAATATAATAGAGACAGTAGATCTAGATGGTCTGTCATAATATAATAGAGACAGTATATCTAGCTGGTCTCTCATAATATAATAGAGACAGTAGATCTAGCTGGTCTGTCATATTATAATAGAGACAGTAGATCTGGCCGGTCTCTCATAATATAATAGAGACATTATATCTAGCTGGTCTGTCATAATATAATAGAGACATTAGATCTAGCTGGCCTGTCATATAACAGAGAGAGTAGATCTAGCTGGTCTGTCATAATATAATAGAGACAGCAGATCTGGCTGGTCTCTCATAATATAATAGAGACATTAGATCTAGCTGGCCTGTCATAATATAATAGAGACATTAGATCTAGCTTGCCTTTCATAATATAATAGAGACAGTAGATCTAGCTGGTCTGTTATAACATGATAGAGACAGTTGATATAGCTGGTCTGTCACAATATAATAGAGACAGTAGATTTAGCTGGTCTGTCATTATATAATAGAGGCAGTAGATCTAGCTGGTCTGTCATAATATAATAGAGACAGTAGATCTAGCTGGTCTGTCATAATATAATAGAGACAGTAGATCTGGGTGGTCTGTCATAATGTAATAGAGACAGTAGATCTAGCTGGTCTGTCATAATATAATAGAGACAGTAGATCTGGCTGGTCTGTCATAATATAATAGAGGCAGTAGATCTAGCTGGTTTGCCATAATATAATAGAGACAGTAGATCTAGCTGGTCTGTCATAATATAATATAGACAGTAGATCTAGCTGGTCTGTCATATTATAATAGAGACAGTAGATCTAGCTGGTCTGTCATAATATATTATAGACAGATCAAGCTGGTCTGTCATAATATAATAGAGACAGTAGATCTAGCTGGTCTGTCATATAACAGAGACTGTAGATCTAGCTGGTCCGTCATAATATAATAGAGACAGTAGATCTAGCTGGTCTGTCATATTATAATAGAGACAGTAGATCTGGCCGGTCTCTCATAATATAATAGAGACATTATATCTAGCTGGTCTCTCATAATATAAGAGAGACATTAGATCTAGCTGGTCTGTCATAATATAACAGAGACAGTAGATCTAGCTGGTCTGTTATAACATGATAGAGACAGTTGATGTAGCTGGTCTGTCACAATATAATAGAGACAGAAGATTTAGCTGGTCTGTCATTATATAATAGAGGCAGTAGATCTAGCTGGTCTGTCATAATATAATAGAGAAAGTAGATCAAGCTGGTCTGTCATAATATAATAGAGACATTAGATCTAGCTGGCCTGTCATATAACAGAGAGAGTAGATCTAGCTGGTCTGTCATAATATAATAGAGACAGCAGATCTGGCTGGTCTCTCATAATATAATAGAGACATTAGATCTAGCTGGCCTGTCATAATATAATAGAGACATTAGATCTAGCTTGCCTTTCATAATATAATAGAGACAGTAGATCTAGCTGTTCTGTTATAACATGATAGAGACAGTTGATATAGCTGGTCTGTCACAATATAATAGAGACAGTAGATTTAGCTGGTCTGTCATTATATAAGAGAGGCAGTAGATCTAGCTGGTCTGTCATAATATAATAGAGACAGTAGATCTAGCTGGTCTGTCATAATATAATAGAGACAGTAGATCTGGGTGGTCTGTCATAATGTAATAGAGACAGTAGATCTAGCTGGTCTGTCATAATATAATAGAGACAGTAGATCTGGCTGGTCTGTCATAATATAATATCGACAGTAGATCTAGCTGGTTTGCCATAATATAATAGAGACAGTAGATCTAGCTGGTCTGTCATAATATAATATAGACAGTAGATCTAGCTGGTCTGTCATATTATAATAGAGACAGTAGATCTGGCTGGTCTGCCATAATATAATAGAGACAGTAGATCTAGCTGGTCTCTCATTATATAATAGAGGCAGTAGATCTAGCTGGTCTGTCATAATATAATAGAGACAGTAGATCTGGCTGGTCTCTCATAATATAATAGAGACATTAAATCTAGCTGGTCTGTCATAATATAATAGAGACATAGAGACAGTAGATCTAGAGACAGTAGATCTAGCTCATCTGTCATATTATAATATAGACAGTAGATCTAGCTGGTCTGCAATAATATAATAGAGACAGTAGATCTAGCTGGTCCTTCATAATATAATAGAGATATTAGATCTAGCTGGTCTGTCATATTATAATAGAGACAGTAGATCTAGATGGTCTGTCAAATATAATAGAGATATTAGATCTAGCTGGTCTGTCATAATATAATAGAGACAGTAGATCTAGCTGGTCTGTCATATAACAGAGACTGTAGATCTAGCTGGTCTGTCATAATATAATAGAGATATTAGATCTAGCTGGTCTCTCATAATATAATAGAGACAGTAGATCTAGCTCGTCTGTCATATTATAATATCGACAGTAGATCTAGCTGGTTTGCCATAATATAGCAGAGACAGTAGATCTAGCTGGTCTGTCATATTATAATAGAGACAGTAGATCTAGCTGGTCTGTCATAATATAATAGAGACAGATCTAGCTGGTCTGTCATATTATAATAGAGACAGTAGATCTAGCTGGTCTGTCATATTATAATAGAGACAGTAGATCTAGCTGGTTTGCCATAATATAATAGAGACAGTAGATCTAGCTGGTCTGTCATAATATAATATAGACAGTAGATCTAGCTGGTCTGTCATATTATAATAGAGACAGTAGATCTAGATGGTCTGTCATAATATAATAGAGACAGTAGATCTAGCTGGTCTGTCATAATATAATAGAGACAGTAGATCTAGCTGGTCTGTCATAATATAATAGAGACAGTAGATCTGGCTGGTCTGCCATAATATAATAGAGACAGTAGATCTAGCTGGTCTCTCATTATATAATAGAGGCAGTAGATCTAGCTGGTCTGTCATAATATAATAGAGACAGTAGATCTGGCTGGTCTCTCATAATATAATAGAGACATTAAATCTAGCTGGTCTGTCATAATATAATAGAGACATAGAGACAGTAGATCTAGAGACAGTAGATCTAGCTCATCTGTCATATTATAATATAGACAGTAGATCTAGCTGGTCTGCAATAATATAATAGAGACAGTAGATCTAGCTGGTCCTTCATAATATAATAGAGATATTAGATCTAGCTGGTCTGTCATATTATAATAGAGACAGTAGATCTAGATGGTCTGTCAAATATAATAGAGATATTAGATCTAGCTGGTCTGTCATAATATAATAGAGACAGTAGATCTAGCTGGTCTGTCATATAACAGAGACTGTAGATCTAGCTGGTCTGTCATAATATAATAGAGATATTAGATCTAGCTGGTCTCTCATAATATAATAGAGACAGTAGATCTAGCTGGTCTGTCATATTATAATATCGACAGTAGATCTAGCTGGTTTGCCATAATATAGCAGAGACAGTAGATCTAGCTGGTCTGTCATATTATAATAGAGACAGTAGATCTAGCTGGTCTGTCATAATATAATAGAGACAGATCTAGCTGGTCTGTCATATTATAATAGAGACAGTAGATCTAGCTGGTCTGTCATATTATAATAGAGACAGTAGATCTAGCTGGTCTGTCATAATATAATAGAGACAGTAGATTTGGCTGGTCTGTCATAATATAATATCGACAGTAGATCTAGCTGGTTTGCCATAATATAATAGAGACAGTAGATCTAGCTGGTCTGTCATAATATAATATAGACAGTAGATCTAGCTGGTCTGTCATATTATAATAGAGACAGTAGATCTAGATGGTCTGTCATAATATAATAGAGACAGTAGATCTAGCTGGTCTGTCATAATATAATAGAGACAGTAGATCTAGCTGGTCTGTCATAATATAATAGAGACAGTAGATCTGGCTGGTCTGCCATAATATAATAGAGACAGTAGATCTAGCTGGTCTCTCATTATATAATAGAGGCAGTAGATCTAGCTGGTCTGTCATAATATAATAGAGACAGTAGATCTGGCTGGTCTCTCATAATATAATAGAGACATTAAATCTAGCTGGTCTGTCATAATATAATAGAGACATAGAGACAGTAGATCTAGAGACAGTAGATCTAGCTCATCTGTCATATTATAATATAGACAGTAGATCTAGCTGGTCTGCAATAATATCATAGAGACAGTAGATCTAGCTGGTCCTTCATAATATAATAGAGATATTAGATCTAGCTGGTCTGTCATATTATAATAGAGACAGTAGATCTAGATGGTCTGTCAAATATAATAGAGATATTAGATCTAGCTGGTCTGTCATAATATAATAGAGACAGTAGATCTAGCTGGTCTGTCATATAACAGAGACTGTAGATCTAGCTGGTCTGTCATAATATAATAGAGATATTAGATCTAGCTGGTCTCTCATAATATAATAGAGACAGTAGATCTAGCTCGTCTGTCATATTATAATATCGACAGTAGATCTAGCTGGTTTGCCATAATATAGCAGAGACAGTAGATCTAGCTGGTCTGTCATATTATAATAGAGACAGTAGATCTAGCTGGTCTGTCATAATATAATAGAGACAGATCTAGCTGGTCTGTCATATTATAATAGAGACAGTAGATCTAGCTGGTCTGTCATATTATAATAGAGACAGTAGATCTAGCTGGTCTGTCATATTATAACAGAGACAGTAGATCTAGATGGTCTGTCATATTTTAATAGAGACAGTAGATCTCGATGGTCTGTCATAATATAATAGAGACAGTAGATCTAGCTGGTCTGTCATATTATAATAGAGACAGTAGATTTAGCTGGTCTGTCATAATATAATAGAGACAGTCGATCTAGCTGGTCTGTCATAATATAATAGACACAGTAGATCTAGCTGGTCTGTCATAATATAAAAGAGACAGTAGATCTAGCTGGTCTGTCATATTATAATAGAGACAGTAGATCTAGCTGGTCTGTCATAATGTAATAGAGACAGAGGATCTAGCTGGTCCGTCATAATATAATAGAGACAGTAGATCTAGCTGGTCTGTCATAATATAATAGAGACAGATCTAGCTGGTCTGTCATAATATAATAGAGACAGTAGATCTAGCTGGTCTGTCATATTATAATAGAGACAGTAGATCTCAATGGTTTGTCATAATATAATAGAGACAGTAGATCTAGCTGGTCTGTCATAATATAATAGAGACAGTAGATCTAGCTGGTCTATCATAATATAATAGAGACAGTAGATCTAGCTGGTCTGTCATATTATAATAGAGACAGTAGATCTAGATGGTCTGTCATATTATAATAGAGACAGTAGATCTAGCTGGTCTGTCATAATATAATAGAGACAGTAGATCAAGCTGGTCTGTCATAATATAATAGAGACAGTAGATCTAGCTGGTCTGTCATAATATATTAGAGACAGATCAAGCTGGTCTGTCATAATATAATAGAGACAGTAGATCTAGCTGGTCTGTCATATAACAGAGACTGTAGATCTAGCTGGTCTGTCATAATATAATAGAGATATTAGATCTAGCTGGTCTCTCATAATATAATAGAGACAGTAGATCTAGCTCGTCTGTCATATTATAATATCGACAGTAGATCTAGCTGGTTTGCCATAATATAGCAGAGACAGTAGATCTAGCTGGTCTGTCATAATATAATAGAGACAGATCTAGCTGGTCTGTCATAATATAATAGAGACAGTAGATCTAGATGGTCTGTCATATTTTAATAGAGACAGTAGATCTCGATGGTCTGTCATAATATAATAGAGACAGTAGATCTAGCTGGTCTGTCATATTATAATAGAGACAGTAGATTTAGCTGGTCTGTCATAATATAATAGAGACAGTCGATCTAGCTGGTCTGTCATAATATAATAGACACAGTAGATCTAGCTGGTCTGTCATAATATAATAGAGACAGTAGATCTAGCTGGTCTGTCATATTATAATAGAGACAGTAGATCTAGGTGGTCTGTCATAATGTAATAGAGACAGAGGATCTAGCTGGTCCGTCATAATATAATAGAGACAATAGATCTAGCTGGTCTGTCATAATATAATAGAGACAGATCTAGCTGGTCTGTCATAATATAATAGAGACAGTAGATCTAGCTGGTCTGTCATATTATAATAGAGACAGTAGATCTCAATGGTTTGTCATAATATAATAGAGACAGTAGATCTAGCTGGTCTGTCATAATATAATAGAGACAGTAGATCTAGCTGGTCTATCATAATATAATAGAGACATTAGATCTAGCTGGTCTGTCATATTATAATAGAGACAGTAGATCTAGATGGTCTGTCATAATATAATAGAGACAGTAGATCTAGCTGGTCTGTCATAATATAATAGAGACAGTAGATCAAGCTGGTCTGTCATAATATAATAGAGACAGTAGATCTAGCTGGTCTGTCATAATATATTAGAGACAGATCAAGCTGGTCTGTCATAATATAATAGAGACAGTAGATCTAGCTGGTCTGTCATATAACAGAGACTGTAGATCTAGCTGGTCTGTCATAATATAATAGAGATATTAGATCTAGCTGGTCTCTCATAATATAATAGAGACAGTAGATCTAGCTCGTCTGTCATATTATAATATCGACAGTAGATCTAGCTGGTTTGCCATAATATAGCAGAGACAGTAGATCTAGCTGGTCTGTCATAATATAATAGAGACAGTAGATCTAGCTGGTCTGTCATATTATAATAGAGACAGTAGATCTAGCTGGTCTGTTATAATATAATAGAGACAGTAGATCTAGCTGGTCTGTCATAATATAATAGAGACAGTAGATCTAGCTGGTCTGTCATAATATAATAGAGACAGTAGATCTAGCTGGTCTGTCATATTTTAATAGAGACAGTAGATCTCGATGGTCTGTCATAATATAATAGAGACAGTAGATCTCGCTGGTCTGTCATATTATAATAGAGACAGTAGATCTAGCTGGTCTGTCATAATATAATAGAGACAGTAGATCTAGCTTGTCTATCATAATATAATAGAGACAGTAGATCTAGCTGGTCTGTCATATTATAATAGAGACAGTAGATCTAGCTCGTCTGTCATATTATAATATCGACAGTAGATCTAGATGGTCTGTCATAATATAATAGAGACAGTATATCTAGCTGGTCTCTCATAATATAATAGAGACAGTAGATCTAGCTGGTCTGTCATATTATAATAGAGACAGTAGATCTAGCTGGTCTGTCATAATATAATAGAGACAGTAGATCAAGCTGGTCTGTCATAATATAGTAGAGACAGTAGATCTAGCTGGTCTGTCATAATATAACAGAGACAGTAGATCTAGCTGGTCTGTTATAACATGATAGAGACAGTTGATGTAGCTGGTCTGTCACAATATAATAGAGACAGAAGATTTAGCTGGTCTGTCATTATATAATAGAGGCAGTAGATCTAGCTGGTCTGTCATAATATAATAGAGACAGTAGATCAAGCTGGTCTGTCATAATATAAAAGAGACATTAGATCTAGCTGGCCTGTCATATAACAGAGAGAGTAGATCTAGCTGGTCTGTCATAATATAATAGAGACAGCAGATCTGGCTGGTCTCTCATAATATAATAGAGACATTAGATCTAGCTGGCCTGTCATAATATAATAGAGACATTAGATCTAACTTGCCTTTCATAATATAATAGAGACAGTAGATCTAGCTGGTCTGTTATAACATGATAGAGACAGTTGATATAGCTGGTCTGTCACAATATAATAGAGACAGTAGATTTAGCTGGTCTGTCATTATATAATAGAGGCAGTAGATCTAGCTGGTCTGTCATAATATAATAGAGACAGTAGATCTAGCTGGTCTGTCATAATATAATAGAGACAGTAGATCTGGGTGGTCTGTCATAATGTAATAGAGACAGTAGATCTAGCTGGTCTGTCATAATATAATAGAGACAGTAGATCTGGCTGGTCTGTCATAATATAATATCGACAGTAGATCTATCTGGTTTGCCATAATATAATAGAGACAGTAGATCTAGCTGGTCTGTCATAATATAATATAGACAGTAGATCTAGCTGGTCTGTCATATTATAATAGAGACAGTAGATCTAGATGGTCTGTCATAATATAATAGAGTCAGTAGATCTAGCTGGTCTGTCATAATATAATAGAGACAGTAGATCTAGCTGGTCTGTCATAATATAATAGAGACAGTAGATCTAGCTGGTCTGTCATAATATAATAGAGACAGTAGATCTGGCTGGTCTGCCATAATATAATAGAGACAGTAGATCTAGCTGGTCTCTCATTATATAATAGAGGCAGTAGATCTTGCTGGTCTGTCATAATATAATAGAGACAGTAGATCTGGCTGGTCTCTCATAATATAATAGAGACATTAAATCTAGCTGGTCTGTCATAATATAATAGAGACATAGAGACAGTAGATCTAGAGACAGTAGATCTAGCTCATCTGTCATATTATAATATAGACAGTAGATCTAGCTGGTCTGCAATAATATAATAGAGACAGTAGATCTAGCTGGTCCTTCATAATATAATAGAGATATTAGATCTAGCTGGTCTGTCATATTATAATAGAGACAGTAGATCTAGATGGTCTGTCAAATATAATAGAGATATTAGATCTAGCTGGTCTGTCATAATATAATAGAGACAGTAGATCTAGCTGGTCTGTCATATAACAGAGACTGTAGATCTAGCTGGTCTGTCATAATATAATAGAGATATTAGATCTAGCTGGTCTCTCATAATATAATAGAGACAGTAGATCTAGCTCGTCTGTCATATTATAATATCGACAGTAGATCTAGCTGGTTTGCCATAATATAGCAGAGACAGTAGATCTAGCTGGTCTGTCATAATATAATAGAGACAGTAGATCTAGCTGGTCTGTCATATTATAATAGAGACAGTAGATCTAGCTGGTCTGTCATAATATAATAGAGACAGATCTAGCTGGTCTGTCATATTATAATAGAGACAGTAGATCTAGCTGGTCTGTCATATTATAATAGAGACAGTAGATCTAGCTGGTCTGTTATAATATAATAGAGACAGTAGATCTAGCTGGTCTGTCATAATATAATAGAGACAGTAGATCTAGCTGGTCTGTCATAATATAATAGAGACAGTAGATCTAGCTGGTCTGTCATATTTTAATAGAGACAGTAGATCTCGATGGTCTGTCATAATATAATAGAGACAGTAGATCTAGCTGGTCTGTCATATTATAATAGAGACAGTAGATTTAGCTGGTCTGTCATAATATAATAGAGACAGTCGATCTAGCTGGTCTGTCATAATATAATAGACACAGTAGATCTAGCTGGTCTGTCATAATATAATAGAGACAGTAGATCTAGCTGGTCTGTCATATTATAATAGAGACAGTAGATCTAGCTGGTCTGTCATAATGTAATAGAGACAGAGGATCTAGCTGGTCCGTCATAATATAATAGAGACAGTAGATCTAGCTGGTCTGTCATAATATAATAGAGACAGATTTAGCTGGTCTGTCATAATATAATAGAGACAGTAGATCTAGCTGGTCTGTCATATTATAATAGAGACAGTAGATCTCAATGGTTTGTCATAATATAATAGAGACAGTAGATCTAGCTGGTCTGTCATAATATAATAGAGACAGTAGATCTAGCTGGTCTATCATAATATAATAGAGACAGTAGATCTAGCTGGTCTGTCATATTATAATAGAGACAGTAGATCTAGATGGTCTGTCATAATATAATAGAGACAGTAGATCTAGCTGGTCTGTCATAATATAATAGAGACAGTAGATCAAGCTGGTCTGTCATAATATAATAGAGACAGTAGATCTAGCTGGTCTGTCATAATATATTAGAGACAGATCAAGCTGGTCTGTCATAATATAATAGAGACAGTAGATCTAGCTGGTCTGTCATATAACAGAGACTGTAGATCTAGCTGGTCTGTCATAATATAATAGAGATATTAGATCTAGCTGGTCTCTCATAATATAATAGAGACAGTAGATCTAGCTCGTCTGTCATATTATAATATCGACAGTAGATCTAGCTGGTTTGCCATAATATAGCAGAGACAGTAGATCTAGCTGGTCTGTCATAATATAATAGAGACAGTAGATCTAGCTGGTCTGTCATATTATAATAGAGACAGTAGATCTAGCTGGTCTGTCATAATATAATAGAGACAGATCTAGCTGGTCTGTCATATTATAATAGAGACAGTAGATCTAGCTGGTCTCTCATAATATAATAGAGACAGTAGATCTAGCTGGTCTGTTATAATATAATAGAGACAGTAGATCTAGCTGGTCTGTCATAATATAATAGAGACAGTAGATCTAGCTGGTCTGTCATAATATAATAGAGACAGTAGATCTAGCTGGTCTGTCATATTATAATAGAGACAGTAGATCTCAATGGTTTGTCATAATATAATAGAGACAGTAGATCTAGCTGGTCTGTCATAATATAATAGAGACAGTAGATCTAGCTGGTCTATCATAATATAATAGAGACAGTAGATCTAGCTGGTCTGTCATATTATAATAGAGACAGTAGATCTAGATGGTCTGTCATAATATAATAGAGACAGTAGATCTAGCTGGTCTGTCATAATATAATAGAGACAGTAGATCAAGCTGGTCTGTCATAATATAATAGAGACAGTAGATCTAGCTGGTCTGTCATAATATATTAGAGACAGATCAAGCTGGTCTGTCATAATATAATAGAGACAGTAGATCTAGCTGGTCTGTCATATAACAGAGACTGTAGATCTAGCTGGTCTGTCATAATATAATAGAGATATTAGATCTAGCTGGTCTCTCATAATATAATTGAGACAGTAGATCTAGCTCGTCTGTCATATTATAATATCGACAGTAGATCTAGCTGGTTTGCCATAATATAGCAGAGACAGTAGATCTAGCTGGTCTGTCATAATATAATAGAGACAGTAGATCTAGCTGGTCTGTCATATAACAGAGACTGTAGATCTAGCTGGTCTGTCATAATATAATAGAGATATTAGATCTAGCTGGTCTCTCATAATATAATAGAGACAGTAGATCTAGCTCGTCTGTCATATTATAATATCGACAGTAGATCTAGCTGGTTTGCCATAATATAGCAGAGACAGTAGATCTAGCTGGTCTGTCATAATATAATAGAGACAGTAGATCTAGCTGGTCTGTCATATTATAATAGAGACAGTAGATCTAGATGGTCTGTCATAATATAATAGAGACAGTATATCTAGCTGGTCTCTCATAATATAATAGAGACAGTAGATCTAGCTGGTCTGTTATAATATAATAGAGACAGTAGATCTAGCTGGTCTGTCATAATATAATAGAGACAGTAGATCTAGCTGGTCTGTCATAATATAATAGAGACAGTAGATCTAGCTGGTCTGTCATATTATAATAGAGACAGTAGATCTCAATGGTTTGTCATAATATAATAGAGACAGTAGATCTAGCTGGTCTGTCATAATATAATAGAGACAGTAGATCTAGCTGGTCTATCATAATATAATAGAGACAGTAGATCTAGCTGGTCTGTCATATTATAATAGAGACAGTAGATCTAGATGGTCTGTCATAATATAATAGAGACAGTAGATCTAGCTGGTCTGTCATAATATAATAGAGACAGTAGATCAAGCTGGTCTGTCATAATATAATAGAGACAGTAGATCTAGCTGGTCTGTCATAATATATTAGAGACAGATCAAGCTGGTCTGTCATAATATAATAGAGACAGTAGATCTAGCTGGTCTGTCATATAACAGAGACTGTAGATCTAGCTGGTCTGTCATAATATAATAGAGATATTAGATCTAGCTGGTCTCTCATAATATAATAGAGACAGTAGATCTAGCTCGTCTGTCATATTATAATATCGACAGTAGATCTAGCTGGTTTGCCATAATATAGCAGAGACAGTAGATCTAGCTGGTCTGTCATAATATAATAGAGACAGTAGATCTAGCTGGTCTGTCATATTATAATAGAGACAGTAGATCTAGCTGGTCTGTCATAATATAATAGAGACAGATCTAGCTGGTCTGTCATATTATAATAGAGACAGTAGATCTAGCTGGTCTGTCATATTATAATAGAGACAGTAGATCTAGCTGGTCTGTTATAATATAATAGAGACAGTAGATCTAGCTGGTCTGTCATAATATAATAGAGACAGTAGATCTAGCTGGTCTGTCATAATATAATAGAGACAGTAGATCTAGCTGGTCTGTCATATTTTAATAGAGACAGTAGATCTCGATGGTCTGTCATAATATAATAGAGACAGTAGATCTAGCTGGTCTGTCATATTATAATAGAGACAGTAGATTTAGCTGGTCTGTCATAATATAATAGAGACAGTCGATCTAGCTGGTCTGTCATAATATAATAGACACAGTAGATCTAGCTGGTCTGTCATAATATAATAGAGACAGTAGATCTAGCTGGTCTGTCATATTATAATAGAGACAGTAGATCTAGCTGGTCTGTCATAATGTAATAGAGACAGAGGATCTAGCTGGTCCGTCATAATATAATAGAGACAGTAGATCTATCTGGTCTGTCATAATATAATAGAGACAGATCTAGCTGGTCTGTCATAATATAATAGAGACAGTAGATCTAGCTGGTCTGTCATATTATAATAGAGACAGTAGATCTCAATGGTTTGTCATAATATAATAGAGACAGTAGATCTAGCTGGTCTGTCATAATATAATAGAGACAGTAGATCTAGCTGGTCTATCATAATATAATAGAGACAGTAGATCTAGCTGGTCTGTCATATTATAATAGAGACAGTAGATCTAGATGGTCTGTCATAATATAATAGAGACAGTAGATCTAGCTGGTCTGTCATAATATAATAGAGACAGTAGATCAAGCTGGTCTGTCATAATATAATAGAGACAGTAGATCTAGCTGGTCTGTCATAATATATTAGAGACAGATCAAGCTGGTCTGTCATAATATAATAGAGACAGTAGATCTAGCTGGTCTGTCATATAACAGAGACTGTAGATCTAGCTGGTCTGTCATAATATAATAGAGATATTAGATCTAGCTGGTCTCTCATAATATAATAGAGACAGTAGATCTAGCTCGTCTGTCATATTATAATATCGACAGTAGATCTAGCTGGTTTGCCATAATATAGCAGAGACAGTAGATCTAGCTGGTCTGTCATAATATAATAGAGACAGTAGATCTAGCTGGTCTGTCATATTATAATAGAGACAGTAGGTCTAGCTGGTCTGTTATAATATAATAGAGACAGTAGATCTAGCTGGTCTGTCATAATATAATAGAGACAGTAGATCTAGCTGGTCTGTCATAATATAATAGAGACAGTAGATCTAGCTGGTCTGTCATATTTTAATAGAGACAGTAGATCTCGATGGTCTGTCATAATATAATAGAGACAGTAGATCTAGCTGGTCTGTCATATTATAATAGAGACAGTAGATTTAGCTGGTCTGTCATAATATAATAGAGACAGTAGATCTAGCTGGTCTGTCATAATATAATAGACACAGTAGATCTAGCTGGTCTGTCATAATATAATAGAGACAGTAGATCTAGCTGGTCTGTCATATTATAATAGAGACAGTAGATCTAGCTGGTCTGTCATAATGTAATAGAGACAGAGGATCTAGCTGGTCCGTCATAATATAATAGAGACAGTAGATCTAGCTGGTCTGTCATAATATAATAGAGACAGATCTAGCTGGTCTGTCATAATATAATAGAGACAGTAGATCTAGCTGGTCTGTCATATTATAATAGAGACAGTAGATCTCAATGGTTTGTCATAATATAATAGAGACAGTAGATCTAGCTGGTCTGTCATAATATAATAGAGACAGTAGATCTAGCTGGTCTATCATAATATAATAGAGACAGTAGATCTAGCTGGTCTGTCATATTATAATAGAGACAGTAGATCTAGATGGTCTGTCATAATATAATAGAGACAGTAGATCTAGCTGGTCTGTCATAATATAATAGAGACAGTAGATCAAGCTGGTCTGTCATAATATAATAGAGACAGTAGATCTAGCTGGTCTGTCATAATATATTAGAGACAGATCAAGCTGGTCTGTCATAATATAATAGAGACAGTAGATCTAGCTGGTCTGTCATATAACAGAGACTGTAGATCTAGCTGGTCTGTCATAATATAATAGAGATATTAGATCTAGCTGGTCTCTCATAATATAATAGAGACAGTAGATCTAGCTCGTCTGTCATATTATAATATCGACAGTAGATCTAGCTGGTTTGCCATAATATAGCAGAGACAGTAGATCTAGCTGGTCTGTCATAATATAATAGAGACAGTAGATCTAGCTGGTCTGTCATATTATAATAGGGACAGTAGGTCTAGCTGGTCTGTTATAATATAATAGAGACAGTAGATCTAGCTGGTCTGTCATAATATAATAGAGACAGTAGATCTAGCTGGTCTGTCATAATATAATAGAGACAGTAGATCTAGCTGGTCTGTCATATTTTAATAGAGACAGTAGATCTCGATGGTCTGTCATAATATAATAGAGACAGTAGATCTAGCTGGTCTGTCATAATATAATAGAGACAGTAGATCTCGATGGTCTGTCATAATATAATAGAGACAGTAGATCTAGCTGGTCTGTCATATTATAATAGAGACAGTAGATTTAGCTGGTCTGTCATAATATAATAGAGACAGTAGATCTAGCTGGTCTGTCATAATATAATAGACACAGTAGATCTAGCTGGTCTGTCATAATATAATAGAGACAGTAGATCTAGCTGGTCTGTCATATTATAATAGAGACAGTAGATCTAGCTGGTCTGTCATAATGTAATAGAGACAGAGGATCTAGCTGGTCCGTCATAATATAATAGAGACAGTAGATCTAGCTGGTCTGTCATAATATAATAGAGACAGATCTAGCTGGTCTGTCATAATATAATAGAGACAGTAGATCTAGCTGGTCTGTCATATTATAATAGAGACAGTAGATCTCAATGGTTTGTCATAATATAATAGAGACAGTAGATCTAGCTGGTCTGTCATAATATAATAGAGACAGTAGATCTAGCTGGTCTGTCATATTATAATAGAGATATTAGATCAAGCTGGTCTGTCATAATATAATAGAGACAGTAGATCTAGCTGGTCTGTCATAATATATTAGAGACAGATCAAGCTGGTCTGTCATAATATAATAGAGACAGTAGATCTAGCTGGTCTGTCATATAACAGAGACTGTAGATCTAGCTGGTCTGTCATAATATAATAGAGATATTAGATCTAGCTGGTCTCTCATAATATAATAGAGACAGTAGATCTAGCTCGTCTGTCATATTATAATATCGACAGTAGATCTAGCTGGTTTGCCATAATATAGCAGAGACAGTAGATCTAGCTGGTCTGTCATAATATAATAGAGACAGTAGATCTAGCTGGTCTGTCATATTATAATAGAGACAGTAGGTCTAGCTGGTCTGTTATAATATAATAGAGACAGTAGATCTAGCTGGTCTGTCATAATATAATAGAGACAGTAGATCTAGCTGGTCTGTCATAATAAAATAGAGACAGTAGATCTAGCTGGTCTGTCATATTATAATAGAGACAGTAGATTTAGCTGGTCTGTCATAATATAATAGAGACAGTAGATCTAGCTGGTCTGTCATAATATAATAGACACAGTAGATCTAGCTGGTCTGTCATAATATAATAGAGACAGTAGATCTAGCTGGTCTGTCATATTATAATAGAGACAGTAGATCTAGCTGGTCTGTCATAATGTAATAGAGACAGAGGATCTAGCTGGTCCGTCATAATATAATAGAGACAGTAGATCTAGCTGGTCTGTCATAATATAATAGAGACAGATCTAGCTGGTCTGTCATAATATAATAGAGACAGATCTAGCTGGTCTGTCATAATATAATAGAGACAGTAGATCTAGCTGGTCTGTCATATTATAATAGAGACAGTAGATCTCAATGGTTTGTCATAATATAATAGAGACAGTAGATCTAGCTGGTCTGTCATAATATAATAGAGACAGTAGATCTAGCTGGTCTATCATAATATAATAGAGACAGTAGATCTAGCTGGTCTGTCATATTATAATAGAGACAGTAGATCTAGATGGTCTGTCATAATATAATAGAGACAGTAGATCTAGCTGGTCTGTCATAATATAATAGAGACAGTAGATCAAGCTGGTCTGTCATAATATAATAGAGACAGTAGATCTAGCTGGTCTGTCATAATTTGTTAGAGACAGATCAAGCTGGTCTGTCATAATATAATAGAGACAGTAGATCTAGCTGGTCTGTCATATAACAGAGACTGTAGATCTAGCTGGTCTGTCATAATATAATAGAGATATTAGATCTAGCTGGTCTCTCATAATATAATAGAGACAGTAGATCTAGCTCGTCTGTCATATTATAATATCGACAGTAGATCTAGCTGGTTTGCCATAATATAGCAGAGACAGTAGATCTAGCTGGTCTGTCATAATATAATAGAGACAGTAGATCTAGCTGGTCTGTCATATTATAATAGAGACAGTAGATCTAGATGGTCTGTCATAATATAATAGAGACAGTATATCTAGCTGGTCTCTCATATTATAATAGAGACAGTAGATCTCAATGGTTTGTCATAATATAATAGAGACAGTAGATCTAGCTGGTCTGTCATAATATAATAGAGACAGTAGATCTAGCTGGTCTATCATAATATAATAGAGACAGTAGATCTAGCTGGTCTGTCATATTATAATAGAGACAGTAGATCTAGATGGTCTGTCATAATATAATAGAGACAGTAGATCTAGCTGGTCTGTCATAATATAATAGAGACAGTAGATCAAGCTGGTCTGTCATAATATAATAGAGACAGTAGATCTAGCTGGTCTGTCATAATATATTAGAGACAGATCAAGCTGGTCTGTCATAATAAAATAGAGACAGTAGATCTAGCTGGTCTGTCATATAACAGAGACTGTAGATCTAGCTGGTCTGTCATAATATAATAGAGATATTAGATCTAGCTGGTCTCTCATAATATAATAGAGACAGTAGATCTAGCTCGTCTGTCATATTATAATATCGACAGTAGATCTAGCTGGTTTGCCATAATATAGCAGAGACAGTAGATCTAGCTGGTCTGTCATAATATAATAGAGACAGTAGATCTAGCTGGTCTGTCATATTATAATAGAGACAGTAGATCTAGCTGGTCTGTCATAATATAATTGAGACAGATCTAGCTGGTCTGTCATATTATAATAGAGACAGTAGATCTAGCTGGTCTGTCATATTATAATAGAGACAGTAGATCTAGCTGGTCTGTTATAATATAATAGAGACAGTAGATCTAGCTGGTCTGTCATAATATAATAGAGACAGTAGATCTAGCTGGTCTGTCATAATATAATAGAGACAGTAGATCTAGCTGGTCTGTCATATTATAATAGAGACAGTAGATTTAGCTGGTCTGTCATAATATAATAGAGACAGTCGATCTAGCTGGTCTGTCATAATATAATAGACACAGTAGATCTAGCTGGTCTGTCATAATATAATAGAGACAGTAGATCTAGCTGGTCTGTCATATTATAATAGAGACTGTAGATCTAGCTGGTCTGTCATAATGTAATAGAGACAGAGGATCTAGCTGGTCCGTCATAATATAATAGAGACAGTAGATCTATCTGGTCTGTCATAATATAATAGAGACAGATCTAGCTGGTCTGTCATAATATAATAGAGACAGTAGATCTAGCTGGTCTGTCATATTATAATAGAGACAGTAGATCTCAATGGTTTGTCATAATATAATAGAGACAGTAGATCTAGCTGGTCTGTCATAATATAATAGAGACAGTAGATCTAGCTGGTCTATCATAATATAATAGAGACAGTAGATCTAGCTGGTCTGTCATATTATAATAGAGACAGTAGATCTAGATGGTCTGTCATAATATAATAGAGACAGTAGATCTAGCTGGTCTGTCATAATATAATAGAGACAGTAGATCAAGCTGGTCTGTCATAATATAATAGAGACAGTAGATCTAGCTGGTCTGTCATAATATATTAGAGACAGATCAAGCTGGTCTGTCATAATATAATAGAGACAGTAGATCTAGCTGGTCTGTCATATAACAGAGACTGTAGATCTAGCTGGTCTGTCATAATATAATAGAGATATTAGATCTAGCTGGTCTCTCATAATATAATAGAGACAGTAGATCTAGCTCGTCTGTCATATTATAATATCGACAGTAGATCTAGCTGGTTTGCCATAATATAGCAGAGACAGTAGATCTAGCTGGTCTGTCATAATATAATAGAGACAGTAGATCTAGCTGGTCTGTCATATTATAATAGAGACAGTAGGTCTAGCTGGTCTGTTATAATATAATAGAGACAGTAGATCTAGCTGGTCTGTCATAATATAATAGAGACAGTAGATCTAGCTGGTCTGTCATAATATAATAGAGACAGTAGATCTAGCTGGTCTGTCATATTTAATAGAGACAGTAGATCTCGATGGTCTGTCATAATATAATAGAGACAGTAGATCTAGCTGGTCTGTCATATTATAATAGAGACAGTAGATTTAGCTGGTCTGTCATAATATAATAGAGACAGTAGATCTAGCTGGTCTGTCATAATATAGCAGAGACAGTAGATCTAGCTGGTCTGTCATAATATAATAGAGACAGTAGATCTAGCTGGTCTGTCATATTATAATAGGGACAGTAGGTCTAGCTGGTCTGTTATAATATAATAGAGACAGTAGATCTAGCTGGTCTGTCATAATATAATAGAGACAGTAGATCTAGCTGGTCTGTCATAATATAATAGAGACAGTAGATCTAGCTGGTCTGTCATATTTTAATAGAGACAGTAGATCTCGATGGTCTGTCATAATATAATAGAGACAGTAGATCTAGCTGGTCTGTCATAATATAATAGAGACAGTAGATTTAGCTGGTCTGTCATATTTTAATAGAGACAGTAGATCTCGATGGTCTGTCATAATATAATAGAGACAGTAGATCTAGCTGGTCTGTCATATTATAATAGAGACAGTAGATTTAGCTGGTCTGTCATAATATAATAGAGACAGTAGATCTAGCTGGTCTGTCATAATATAATAGACACAGTAGATCTAGCTGGTCTGTCATAATATAATAGAGACAGTAGATCTAGCTGGTCTGTCATATTATAATAGAGACAGTAGATCTAGCTGGTCTGTCATAATGTAATAGAGACAGAGGATCTAGCTGGTCCGTCATAATATAATAGAGACAGTAGATCTAGCTGGTCTGTCATAATATAATAGAGACAGATCTAGCTGGTCTGTCATAATATAATAGAGACAGTAGATCTAGCTGGTCTGTCATATTATAATAGAGACAGTAGATCTCAATGGTTTGTCATAATATAATAGAGACAGTA
Organism: Oncorhynchus mykiss; assembly: GCF_013265735.2. NCBI lineage: Eukaryota > Metazoa > Chordata > Actinopteri > Salmoniformes > Salmonidae > Oncorhynchus > Oncorhynchus mykiss. Next base: position 65,172,202 of record NC_048583.1, read on the forward strand.
GATCTAGCTGGTCTGTCATAATATAATAGAGACAGTAGATCTAGCTGGTCTATCATAATATAATAGAGACAGTAGATCTAGCTGGTCTGTCATATTATAATAGAGATATTAGATCAAGCTGGTCTGTCATAATATAATAGAGACAGTAGATCTAGCTGGTCTGTCATAATATATTAGAGACAGATCAAGCTGGTCTGTCATAATATAATAGAGACAGTAGATCTAGCTGGTCTGTCATATAACAGAGACTGTAGATCTAGCTGGTCTGTCATAATATAATAGAGATATTAGATCTAGCTGGTCTCTCATAATATAATAGAGACAGTAGATCTAGCTCGTCTGTCATATTATAATATCGACAGTAGATCTAGCTGGTTTGCCATAATATAGCAGAGACAGTAGATCTAGCTGGTCTGTCATAATATAATAGAGACAGTAGATCTAGCTGGTCTGTCATATTATAATAGAGACAGTAGGTCTAGCTGGTCTGTTATAATATAATAGAGACAGTAGATCTAGCTGGTCTGTCATAATATAATAGAGACAGTAGATCTAGCTGGTCTGTCATAATATAATAGAGACAGTAGATCTAGCTGGTCTGTCATATTATAATAGAGACAGTAGATTTAGCTGGTCTGTCATAATATAATAGAGACAGTAGATCTAGCTGGTCTGTCATAATATAATAGACACAGTAGATCTAGCTGGTCTGTCATAATATAATAGAGACAGTAGATCTAGCTGGTCTGTCATATTATAATAGAGACAGTAGATCTAGCTGGTCTGTCATAATGTAATAGAGACAGAGGATCTAGCTGGTCCGTCATAATATAATAGAGACAGTAGATCTAGCTGGTCTGTCATAATATAATAGAGACAGATCTAGCTGGTCTGTCATAATATAATAGAGACAGATCTAGCTGGTCTGTCATAATATAATAGAGACAGTAGATCTAGCTGGTCTGTCATATTATAATAGAGACAGTAGATCTCAATGGTTTGTCATAATATAATAGAGACAGTAGATCTAGCTGGTCTGTCATAATATAATAGAGACAGTAGATCTAGCTGGTCTATCATAATATAATAGAGACAGTAGATCTAGCTGGTCTGTCATATTATAATAGAGACAGTAGATCTAGATGGTCTGTCATAATATAATAGAGACAGTAGATCAAGCTGGTCTGTCATAATATAATAGAGACAGTAGATCTAGCTGGTCTGTCATAATTTGTTAGAGACAGATCAAGCTGGTCTGTCATAATATAATAGAGACAGTAGATCTAGCTGGTCTGTCATATAACAGAGACTGTAGATCTAGCTGGTCTGTCATAATATAATAGAGATATTAGATCTAGCTGGTCTCTCATAATATAATAGAGACAGTAGATCTAGCTCGTCTGTCATATTATAATATCGACAGTAGATCTAGCTGGTTTGCCATAATATAGCAGAGACAGTAGATCTAGCTGGTCTGTCATAATATAATAGAGACAGTAGATCTAGCTGGTCTGTCATATTATAATAGAGACAGTAGATCTAGATGGTCTGTCATAATATAATAGAGACAGTATATCTAGCTGGTCTCTCATAATATAATAGAGACAGTAGATCTAGCTGGTCTGTTATAATATAATAGAGACAGTAGATCTAGCTGGTCTGTCATAATATAATAGAGACAGTAGATCTAGCTGGTCTGTCATAATATAATAGAGACAGTAGGTCTAGCTGGTCTGTCATATTATAATAGAGACAGTAGATCTAGATGGTCTGTCATAATATAATAGAGACAGTAGATCTAGCTGGTCTGTCATAATATAATAGAGACAGTAGATCAAGCTGGTCTGTCATAATATATTAGAGACAGATCAAGCTGGTCTGTCATAATAAAATAGAGACAGTAGATCTAGCTGGTCTGTCATATAACAGAGACTGTAGATCTAGCTGGTCTGTCATAATATAATAGAGATATTAGATCTAGCTGGTCTGTCATATTATAATAGAGACAGTAGATCTAGATGGTCTGTCATAATATAATAGAGACAGTAGATCTAGCTGGTCTGTCATAATATAATAGAGACAGTAGATCTAGCTGGTCTGTCATAATATATTAGAGACAGATCAAGCTGGTCTGTCATAATAAAATAGAGACAGTAGATCTAGCTGGTCTGTCATATAACAGAGACTGTAGATCTAGCTGGTCTGTCATAATATAATAGAGG